>NC_043968.1:3447522-3692522 GCF_902148855.1 Sphaeramia orbicularis
GGTGGGACCAATGGAAAGCCCGCCCCAGAAATAGGGGGGGTAGGTCCAGGTTTCATTTCTCTATGACCTTCCGTTTGGCGTCAAAATCAAAATGGGCCATCCTCAACGGGGCCATCGTGGTTTTCTTGCCTATCCCCTAACCCTAACCCCTAACCCTAACCCCTAACCCTGACCCTGACCCTAACCCTACCCCTGACCCTAACCCTAACCCCTAACCCCTAACCCTAACCCTAACCCTTTTACAATGAAACCATGACACTTTAGTGTATTTATTGATTTATTTATTTGTCTATTTTTTATCAATTACTAGAAATTTCAGGTGACCCCATATTAATTCCAGATGACTCCACGTGGGGTCCCAACCCCAAAGTTGAAAAACCCTGCCTTACTGTAACCTTAACATTACACTACGCTACAGAATTCAGCCTTTTTTTCAGCATCTGTGTCAGAAGGGGAGCCAAGTCCCCAAAATAAGTTTACATGTGAGAAATACTTGAGCATATACAGTACAAACAGAGACAGGAAGGAAAAGCTGAAAGATTGCAGACTGATGAATGGTCTTGTTTTCTAATGGGAAGATTTTAAACCCTCATAGTTCCACATGCACTGTCGACAGGAGGTGCACAGCTGACAAGAGCCGAAAGTGTTTCAAATAATGATACACAAGCCTCAATGAAAAGAAGGAGGAACACAGAGTGGACAAATATGTACCCTAGGATACCTCTGTGCAGGTCCGGGTGCAGAGGTTTATGTGCGTCTGGGTTGGAAAGGAGAGGTCTTTGCTGCCCTCTGTTGGTCATACACATAACATACAGTGTGTTACAGCTGAAGGAACTTTAACCCTTTAATCCCTGAGACATTAGTTCAGTGAAATGAGGAATTTGCATCTGTTTCAGTGTCATAAAAGCTGCTATGAGAATGAGCTCACGTTCCTTTTCTTCAGTGGTTTTGCTATAACAGAAAAAGACAAAGAGAGGACTTGTTTTTACTAAATAAGGGATTCAGAATGTACATCAGTAAGTGATTTAGGATGTTGAACATGAACTGTGAACTGGAACACACTGAACAACAACAACAAGGATTTCAATTTAGGCCCAGTAGTTTTAGTTTTGGGGCTTTTTTTTTTTTCTAAATTAGTCCAACTGCTTTTTGGCACCTGGCTGAACTCCAAAAAGCAGTTACAGGGTCAAAACTAGAGAAAAACACAGTATATATATATATATATATATATAAAAATAATAATAATAAAAATGGGGGGAAAGCAAACGAAAATCACAACAACTCTGCAAACAACAGGGGAAAAAAACAACCACCTTGAATTAGATATGTAACTTAAGCAAATCAGACTTTGACTGAACAAAGAAGATAGCACTAACTCTCTTTCTCTTCCCTTAAGTTTTTTTTTTTTTTTTTTTTTTTTTTTAACTGTGCTATTCTTATGTTCATAGCTTCTTATTATTATTATTATTATTATTATTATTATTATTATTATTATTATTATTAATAACCATTTACTTACTTTATTTATATTACATCTTGTTGTTTTTTGCATGTGTGCTTCATGGACACACCCACAATCTTTTATACACATAGATAAATGTGAGTCTGTGTAAGTAAATATCACAGATTACTTTTTTTTCCCCTTTCAGTGAGCAGCATTGACACCCTTCTTTTTTCTTTTTCAAAAACATAAAAAATACAAAAAAAAAAAAAAAAGAGAATGGTATACTTTGCTCCAATGATGTCCTGTGTAATACGTTACGAGACTGTTCTGAATAAAAATTTGAAAAAACAAAAAAACAAAAACAATGACAAAGAAAATGTTACCAAAAAAAAAAGCCCAAACCATCTATTTTTATAACAAGCCAGTCTCACTCCCCATTAAACAGGTGGCCGGGGGTGCACTGAGCATGCTCAGATGTCTATGGAAAACAAGTTTTGAAATTCTTCCTGCTGAGCAAACGGTTGAATTGTTATGAATATCTAAAATAAATCATACAATGCGTTCTATGCACAGCCCCTAATTAATCAGTAGTCATAACAAGAAGTAGCAGACACACCTGGATTAATCAGTGTGTTCAATAATGAAAGACAGGAAATAAAGGAGCCACCTGAAGATCAGGAAGTAGTGGGGCGGGGCTTAGAGCCCATCTGAACGCTCCTCACAGATGCATTAGTAGATAAAGGGTTAAAGCAGTGGTTGAACTGTTGAACTGCACAGACCATGACTGTACCTTACACCTCTAGGTGCTGTAATGGAATTTTCTGATTCCCTTTTTTATTTCCATATCCATTCCTGACTACCCTTCCTCACTACATGCTAACTTTCCCGAATACCCCCCACTGCATGCTAATTTTCCCATATTCTTACCCAAATGCCCCTACTGTATGTGTAAATTTTCTTGCAAGGTAACAAAAGGTGACTGATTGTCAAAGCCATGAGTTCATCATTCAATCAAAAGGCCCTTTGAGGAGACTGGAGGTGTCACTTGCAAATGTGATTCACCCTATAAAAGGTGGACCTTGTGAGAAGCTCTTTGTCTTTTCTTCACAATTGCCGCTCATGTGCAGAACTGACCTTTCTTGACAAAGAAATAAAATATTGTCAGCTGGCAGATGTCTCTATTTCATTATTCACCAGCAGAAGAGAAAAACTTCCATAAGAGTGCATTGACATAGCTCACTGTGCAATGCTTCAGTTGGAACAAATGGGATATAGAAGTGTGATATTTGAGATATACTCTCACTTTATGAGTTATCAAAACTTTAAATGGCACAATTTGTATGTTAGAGTTTTGCGTCAAGCAGTGTTTAACCCATGAAGACCCAAACTGGTGACCAAAACCATCTACTGATCTAAACTCTTTAATTCCTGTTGATCCATTAATCCTATAAATCCATGTAAATAATTGATGTAAAATACAGTTCTTCATCTTTTCATGGTCATCAGATATGACCCATTTGGACGTTCAGAGGCTCCGTAGTTACCATGGAAACACCGTCATCTTCTACAACATTGATTCGCCAGTAAAACCCATGGAGTTGGATCAATGCCAGTGGATGGACACACTGGGTCTATGTTCAGTTAATGAGAGATTTGCTGAAAAAAATCACTTTTTCTTTGGTTTTCTGTGTTTCTGATATAAAAAAAACCTCAACTTTAACTGGAAGTTTTAAAAACAACTGCATGATCAGTTACTTAAAAATAAGAAAATACCTGATTTCCACTGAAAACAAGGCAAAATACAGAGGATAAAATTATAATAAATGGTGATAAAACACTTAACAAAAGTTAAATATAAAGAAGAATTCATGTGGGAACTGACACAAAAGTAGCACTGGATCTTCATGGGTTTAGACAGACAGACAGACAGACAGACAGACAGACAGACAGACAGATAGATAGATAGATAGATAGATAGATAGATAGATAGATAGATAGATAGATAGATAGATAGATAGATAGATACAGGCAGTTTGATAATCCAGTGGTACACATAATGTGATGAGTCTGGGTTTTGTTTTTTTGTTTTGGTTTTTTTTAGTGCTGTTACAACACTTACCACAGACACGTTCAAAAGGATGTTTGCATTTAACTGCTTCCTTTTTGTGTAACAGACCTGCAAGATAATGATTAGACAGTTGTAGTATTCATATACACCATACTACATCACAGACTCTACACAAACTCTAGTCAAATTAAGCACACTATGACCAGGAAAGTTGTGTTGAACACAAATCCACCTCTGTCCTATTCACAGTCATAGTCCTGTTAACAGACACCCGACAGAAAGGTATTCAGTCTCAGAGACATTTTCTTTTGCATGCTATTCTGAAATGCCACTTTGTTTTGTTTGTTTTAATTTCCTAATTATTCTATTTATATATATATATATATATATATATATATATATATATATATATATATATATAGTTATTTATATTTATATATTTATATATTCTCTTGGCATTCAGTGTGGACGACAAAGTAAGATTTTCATTGTACAGGGAAACCTCTTTGTTTACTGTACATGACATTAAAACATCAGTCTTTAAATCCTTGAATTTTACACTTAAATCAAAGGTCCACTTTGAGATTTTGAGAATTAACTTTTGCTTAATTCAAGATTTTTTTTTTTTTTTTTTTTTTTTTTTTGCTTAATTCAAGCAAAAAAAAAATCTGCCAACGGAACAAGTGAAAATTATCTTGGTAAGATTTCTTGAAATACAATTTTCCACATCTATTGTCTAAAAATAAGTTCTTATATCTCACTGAAAAGTTACTCTTTAGGTCAGGGGTGTCAAACATGCATCCTGGGGCCCAAATGCATCCCACCAAAGGTTCCAGTGTGACCCCTGGGATGAATTTAGAAAGTGTATAAATTCCAGAGTCCAGGCTGTGGAACTCATTTTAGTGTGGGTTCCACATCCACACCAATCTGATCTACAGTCAAATAACAACAGCAGAAGAACCCACACAAAAGAATGACTGCAGATTTACTACTGGGTTTGATGGGGGGAAAATATATATTACATTATGTCTGTAAATAATGACAACTTCAAATGTTTGTCTTTGTTTTACTGCAAAAAATAGCATTAAATTATGAAAATATTTACATTTACAAACTTTCCTGTTCCAATAAAATGTGACTAACCTGAACAAATGTGCCCAACCTGAAATGTCTGTATTAAATTCAGTCCAGTTTGAACTCTTTTCTTCCTGTTCCTCAGTGTTTAGTGTCTTTGTAGATCTGATCCAGAATGCACATGGACTAATGAGAAGTGGAGGAAGAAGACTGAGAAAAGTACACTGATTTTTCTTAAGAAGTTTCAGTTTTTTTCATGTTATTCACATCTTTTTTTGTTTGGATAGTTAATAAAAGTAAGTATTTTCATAATTTAATGGGTTTTTTGCACTAAAACAAAAACATAAATTTGCAGTTGTCATTATTTATGGGTTATTTTGTTATTATTTTACTGCTCCAACCCACTGGAGATCAAATCAGACTGAATGTGGAACCTGAAGGAACATGAGCCCGAGACCCCTGCTTTAGGTGATTCTGTCTTATTTTAAGGGTGATTAGATATTTGGACTAGAAATGAGAAAAATACACTTGGTAAGATTTTGATTTTAGCAGTGCAGGGAAATGTTTTAAAACGCATAATTCCATTTGAAAAAGCAAAAATATCACTCCTCAAAGTCAAAGTACTGATATACGCACATTTTCTTTAGGAGCTATGAGGATCTCACTCATGAAAAACATTGTGTTCCAGAGTATTTAAAGGATGAATTGGTCCAGTGACATATCTGATGGTCTCTAAAAGGGGCTTTTGGCTGCAGAGCATGCCAGAGGTCACTATGGAAAGAACTGTTTGTTATCCCACACACATGTTGTATCACGTAATAAATATCTCATCATAGTCTATAAATAACATCAGTCATTTTCCTGTCAGTGTGTCATTATGAATCTGAGTGGGAGTACTTGAGTTCACCACTTCTGCTTAGATTTCAGACTGTATAAATTATATCATTCACAGGAGCCACACACATTAATGAGTCTTTATTAATCCATTAACACAGAACAATGAGGGTTTGCAGTCCGAGCCTTCAGCAGCTGCTTCATAAAAGCCTTTAAACACAGTGTCAAACACACAAAGGAAATTACCACCACACTACAGCATCTGTCAACATGGACTTTGGGCAGGGGCAGCAAACAAAAGCAGATCTATCAGTAATACGTGTCATAAAAGTCAATTCTGGCTGTAAACTGTAGGTACACTATATAGACAAAAGTATGTGGACACGTTGGATAAATATGATTGCATTGGTTAATAGGGCTGTGTATCGACAAGAATCAGGCAACACAATACAAATCACAATATTAGGATCACAATACAATATATCACGATCAGTGGCGGGTGCTCGTCTTTCAGACAGGGGAAGCTCATTGTCGGCTTACATCAAAAAAAAATAAAAATAAAAAATTGTCAAGTCATTTAAACATACAGACCTGATCAAAATCTTCAGACCAGTTGAAAAATAGCTAGAATTTACCTTTTGCACATTTGGATCTTAATGAGGTTTTAAGTAGAGTTACAATATACAAAAGCAAGAAGGGGGAGTGAGACAAAAAGCACTTTGAAAAAGTAATTTATTGAAAACAACAAGTAAACTGAAATAGGCTGTTATCAGCTGATCAAAAGTTTAAGACCATCGCTCAAAAAATTACAAAAAACTCTCCAAACCAGAACAAAAAATGTTCTCAGTAGGACTCAGTAATGAGTAGCTCCACCGTTCTTGTTAATCACTTCATAAATTCGTTAGGCCATGCTTGATGCCAGTGTTTCCAGGAGGCTGGTGGGAACATTGCTCCAAGTGGTGAAGATGGCTTCACCAAGGGCATCAACTGTGTGGACCTGATGGCCATTTTTATAAACTTCCCTTGCCATCCATCCCCAAATGTTCTCTATGGGATTTAAATCAGGGGAACATGCGGGATGGTCCAAAAGAGTGATGTTCTTCTCCCTGAAGAAGTCCTTGGTCAAGCGAGCATTGTGAACTGCAGCGTTGTCCTGTTTTTAAACCCAGCTGTTCCCACACAGACCAGGGCCCTCAGTCATGAGGGATGCCCGCTGCAACATCTGCACGTAACCGGCCGCCGTTTGACCACCCTGCACCACCTGAAGCTCCAGTGTTCCACTGAATGAAAAAGCACCCCAGATCATGATGGACCCCCCTCCACTGTGCCGGGTAGAAAACATCTCAGGTGGGATCTCCTTGTCATGCCAGTAACGTTGGAAGCCATCTGGACCGTCGAGATTCCATTTTTTCTCATCAGAGAATAAAACTTTTTTTCCACCTTTCAGTGTCCCATGTTTGATGCTCCTGGCAAAGTCTAAACGGGCAGTTTTGTGGCGTTGTAGGAGACGAGGTCTTTGAATTGTTTTTTTGTTTTTGAAACCCTTTTCCCGCAGATGCCGTCTGATGGTTATTGCGCTGCAGTCGGCACCAGTAAGGGCCTTCATTTGGGTGGAGGACCGCCCTGTGTCCTGACGGACAGTCAGTCGGATCCTCCGGCTCAGCGCAGGTGTCATTTTTTTGGGTCTACCACTTGACTTTTTTGTTCCATAATGCTCAGGATCTGTCCAAAAATGTAGAATGACTGTCTTACTGCGTCCAACCTCAGCAGCAATGGCACGCTGCCAGAGGCCTCGCTTATGCAGCTGGATGATCCGACCACGTTCAAGAAGAGAAAGCTTCTGAGCTTTAGCCATCAGGAGGGCATGACCGTGTGAATGCCCGACAGAAAATGAGAATTTTGAGCAGATTTTGGCTTTTATAGCCTGCGGTCTTAAACATTTGATCAGCTGATAAACAGCCTATTTCAGTTTACTTGTTTTCAATAAATTACTTTTTCAAAGTGCTTTTTGTCTCACTCCCCCTTCTTGCTTTTGTATATTGTAGCTCTACTTAAAACCTCATTAAGATCCAAATGTGCAAAAGGTAAAGTCTAGCTATTTTTCAACTGGTCTTAAGATTTTGATCAGGTCTGTACATTCGGCCCTCCGTTCCTTTCAAAGAAAATAGTCAGTGACCTTATCGTACCAAGTAGGC
Organism: Sphaeramia orbicularis; assembly: GCF_902148855.1. NCBI lineage: Eukaryota > Metazoa > Chordata > Actinopteri > Kurtiformes > Apogonidae > Sphaeramia > Sphaeramia orbicularis. The sequence continues at coordinate 3,455,138 of NC_043968.1, forward strand.
GTCCTTTCCTGGGACTTGACCAGTGTCCTCTCAGTGTCCAGCAGAGCTGGGCTGCTTAGACTGCCTTGGCCCAGTGTGTTGTGGGTGTAAGACTTCAGCCTTTTTAAACAAGATATGCTCCTTTCACTGCGACCGAGCCGACAGTATGATTGATTTAACTATCTACAAAACAATATTAAACTCGAACAAGAAATGATTAAATTATGTAACTGAAACAAGAAAACGCTGAAATTATGTTAAATTGAAACAAGGAAGTACAATGAGTGTGTTTTATATACAGTGCAAGAAATGAACGAGTAATTTCGTAGTGGTTTCTCTCTCGATTTCACAGCAGAATGTGCGACGGTATTAAACTGAACTCTGTCAGTGAAGGAGTAGATCTCAAAATAGCTGTCAATCAAATGGGATTCAGCCTTTCGACTGATCCTCCAATCAGCACGTGGGATTCTGGTGTCCGGCCCGGCCGAGCTCCACCCACAGCTCCATTCACCCCCAGAGACGCCCAGCGTCCGGGGGCGGGACAACATTGTGGCATTTATCCAATTACTGTCCAGTTTTGAGGCAATGAAAAAACTGTTCCACTCAGTCCCACTGAAGCCCAGAGACGCCCGGAGTCTACGGACAAATGCACTGAGCAGAGATGGAGGAGAAAACAGCACAACGGGAATGGAGGACAAGTGAACAACATCGCGTCCGTTGATTTGTGATAAAGCTGATTCTGAATTAAGTCATCTTTGAGATGAACGTGTTCTAACACATTTGTAGTCAATGAAATGTCAACACAACTGTATATATTTAACTATTTAATTTTCATAATTTTAGGGGAAGCTGGGCTTCCCTTGTAGTGTATGAGAAATCACCACTGATCACAATATATCATGATACTGTTAAAAAAGCAATTGTTTGTTTGTTTGTTTGTTTCTTGATATTATTTCCTGGAACAATTGAATTCCATCATAAATCTGCACAAATATTAAACACATTTTTATTTGATCCCAACAGGATCTAATGTTCTATCACAAAATGTTCCTGTGTTCAAACTGAAATTCTGGTTTACAGACATTACAGTTTCAGATGTTGTTCAAATGTTCAGATTCTATTAGTTCACAACTAACATCAGAACAGGATTTGAGTTCAGTCCCAACAAAGGAACTCCCATCGGCCTCTCAGACAGTAAAAAGTGCTTTTAAGATGATTCAGATAACCATTATTTAATAAAACAGTGTTAAATATAAATGAATAAAATATAAACAAAAAAGAAAAACAAAAAAACAAAAAACCTCCAGAATATCTGCATTTGAATAAATACCTAAAAATATCCATATAGTACTTTTTAATATTGATACAGTATTGTGAAATGAAATATCACAATATATTGCAGAACCGATATTTTCTTACAGTCGTATTTGGTTAGTTTGGTTTAAATTGTTATCTTTTCTTCCATCATGCCTCAGAGATGGTTTTTACTTGATTTCTCTCAACTTTGATTTTATTTATTTTTTATTCATGACTGTTATTTTAAATGTTCTGCCTCTAAATTTCTAAAATATTTTAACTGAAAATAATAATTTTCTACCACAACTAATCATCTACTTTCATCACATCTCACTGAGGAAGAAAAATCTCCCATTAAGCTTTAAGGAAGTATTGACACTAATAAACTATATGGCTAAAAATATTGAGACACATCATGGCCACAGCTGTAAGATGTCCTGTTCATGCTGATTTAAGATTAAAAAAAAAAAAATCAGTATTTCCTTAAAGTTTTACCCATAAAGACCCAAACAGCCACCAGCGACCTAAACCATCTACTGATCTAAACTGTTTAATACCTGTTGATCCACTAATCCTATCAATACATGTAAATAATTGGTGTAAAATACAGTTCTTCGTCTTTTCATGGTCATCAGATATGACCCATTTGGATGTTCAGAGGCTCCATAGTTACCATGGAAGCACCGTCATCTTCTACAACATTGATTCACCAGTAAAATCCATAGAGTTGGATCAATGACAGTGGATGAACACACTTATTTTATGTTCAGTTAATGAGAGATTATACTTTTAGGCTACGTTCAGACAGTAGGTCTTAATGCTCAATTCTGATTTTTTGGTGAAATCGGATTTTTCCTCGCTATTTAGCTTTTCCTACATGATTTATCACCATTTATTATAATAGTATCCTCTGAATTAAGCTTTTTTTTTCAGTGAAAATCATCAGTTTTTCTATGTTTAATTGACTGATCATGAAGATGGATGTTTGGACGTTCTGAGGCTCTGTAGTTACCATGAAAACACTGTCATCTTCTACAACATTGATTCACCAGTAAAACCCATGGAGTTGGATTAATGACAGTGGATGGACACACTGGGTTTAGAATACAATACAATACAATAGACTTTATTTGCCATTTGCACATATACATCGCAGTATAGGTACAACTGGAATTCTAGTGCGTTTCCCTGAGTCACAGAGTTAGAAAAAGACATGAATAAAACAGAAACAAAACATAAAGACAGATAAAACATATAAAAACAGTTATTGCCCAGACAAATATGAATTCACATTTGTAAATAGAGTACTGTATCAGAAAAAAACTACTAATAATAAGAGTACAGAAAGGTAAAAACAAGTTATTGTGCATTTGAAGTAAAAGTACCGAGAGGCAGAGCAGGTTATTGCACATTCAGTTAAGAGTTAGGTTTATGTTCAGTTTTTGATATATTTTACTGAAAAGTCACTTTTTCTGCAGTTTTCTGTTTTTTTTATATAATAATCCTCAAATTTAATCTGAATTTTTATGAACATCTTCATGATTAGTAAATTAAATACAGGAAAATATGTGATTTATACTGATAAAATGCTAAATACAGAACATAATATTATAATAAATGGTGTTAAATCACTTCAGAAGGGTTAGATATAGAGAAAAGTTCATTTGAGAACTGACATTGTGTCTTTATGGGTTAATGGGAAATTACAGTGATGTCTGTTGATGCGTTATGCACCTGATTTTCAGACAACACAATGCATCAAGTGAACTAAGAGCAAAATAATGTTGGTTCGTCTGTGTTCTGAGAATGAGATGAGACACTCAAGAGTTCAGGAAAAAGAGGAAATCAGAAATGGCTCCCAAAGGAATATTCATAACAATTTTGATGACGTGCTTGACCTTTCCTGTTTAGACATAAAACCAAAAACAAAAAAAATTTTCCTGGCAAACATTTCCTCATGAGCTCAGAAAATGTATTCATGTTGCTCATTTGAAGAAACATTCAACTGAATGCCATCCCATGGTGTCAGAAACGATGACCACTGATGGCACACTGTAGATACATCATTATGTCATTTGTTGTAGAGGTACACTTTTTTTTTTTTTTTACATGTTGGTGCAGTTTCTAAATTACACAGAGTTCCGTTTTTGCTTCTCTACATTCTGGAATTCCTTATTCACAGATTCACAGCCTGCACACAGTTATATACTAAACATCCAACTGCAGGGGAAAACTCAGGTATTTGCTAAATTCTCCACAACGTCACATCTGCACAGCATATCGCACTGGATTTATGGAGAGAACCATTTACAATATAATTCCCTTTTTAAGCATTGTATTGTATTTTCCATCCATTGATTCAGAATATTCAAATTGAAGGGAACTTTGGAAAATTATCGTCCAAAGTTATTACAGTTAAAATGCATAAGAAACCTGTTTAAATCTTCAGACATTTTTTTTTTTTTTTTAATGGTCCTGTGTGATCTTGACCAATCAGTACATCTCTTGTATAAACCTTTAAAGTTGTTGGTGAAAGGATTATTTTCTACCGTTTCTCCATTTGTTACCAACTCTCCATAACTTCTTCTTTTCTTTTCTATCTTTTTCTGACAGTCTGCTTCACTCCAAAGGTCTTGTTAGAAGAGTGTAACCACTCATAACTCAGTATAAGGATTACTTTTTACACATTGTGTACTTCACCAGTCCTTTGACACTCTGTCTTGATACTATTCTGCAAAATATTAAAAAAAAAAAAAAAAAAACAAGACCAAACTCTCAATCTTTTTTTTCCTGCATTAGTGTATTCTATTTATTGCTTTTCTCTCTTCACACTTCTTTTCCTGTTTTCAAAAGTGTTTTAATATGCAACTGAGCTATTGTGACCAAGTAACTTTCCTTGTGGATCAGTAAAGTTTGTCTAACCCTCTCAAGGTCACTACATTTATGTGGTAAATTAGAATCATAACAGATAAGTTTTAAGTAAGATATAGTTTATAAAAATTTGACTCCATGTTTATGTGACCTTACTGTGGCGACACAAAACAAATTTATCAGTTGGAGGAAGAGCAGGAAACGTGCATTCAGTTTCACCAATTTACCATTTATTGATACATAATGAAATTAAAATGATATCTAAGAAATAAAGAAACCGTTAAAAGACAAGTTACCTTTATTTAAACAATTATTATTCTATCCAATCCATTTTTATTTGTAAAGCACCTAAAAACAATATTCAATATATAATATATTATATATTATAATGTATACTATATAATATAATATATTCAAATGTATTTTGCATAGATATACTGTATGCATTTATTAATTTTAAACACTGTGTGTTTAGAACATGACATAAATAATCTAATAATGAAATATCAATGTATTTGGAATAAATTGAGTTTATTTATCAGTTTATAAAATGAACCCAGAATGATGGCACAAAACTTTGTCACTTTCCAAACATTCACACTCACAATTTTTTTTTTTCCACCCATTTTTCTCATTTCAAAATACATTTTCCTGATAATATAAGTAATTACCTACACAAAAATATAAGTTTGTAGATTATTGTAATTTCATTTTTTTGACCTGATGTTAACGTTCCCTTGACTTCCCCATCAAACAGTTTCACAGAGCTCCCTTACCTGCCACACACCCTCTGACTGGATTCAGACCAACCGGCTCTAATTATCTCCGCCTGGCTTTAGAAAGGCTGTAAATCACAGAGGGCAGGGCTTTCACCTTTCCACTCTCACATCTACAAATGGGATTTGTTGTTATATTGGGAGATTTTCAGACCTTATCCTGTAATCTAGAAATGTATTTATCTGTCGTCACTATAATTATAAACTTGCAAACATGAAAAAAAAACATATTGTTGTCCAAAAATTGGAGAAACAAACAACCAAGACAAATGCAGCTAAAACACTGTTAGAAGGAATAATAAAAGGAGTGTAATGAGGAAAACCCTCAGGTTCGACTCGTGTGGACGATGGTAAGCGTGTTATCTGTTGTTGAATTGTGCTTTGATGCTATTTTATAAAAAATATCTATGACCTTGGCAGGGAGCTCAGGATATGCTCTAAATGTTATGTTGTGTGACTCACATATACCAATAACTCAACTACAGAGCGTCAGATTATTAATTACACCGCCATGATTATTATTAGCATTATGATTATAACAGCAGATAACATCTTTCATGTGCTCAAGTCATTGTTATAAGAACTGAAAACAATTGTTGTAACATAAATAAAGACTATTGACTAGAAACACAGGCCTGTCTGGAGTAGTATGCCAGCTGTTTGAGTACTTCACATCAAGTCCAGGCCAAGTAAAGACCAAGGCCAAGTGAAGACAAAGGTCAGGAAGAGAAAAATGTCATAACATCACTATCACTGCAAATAAAAAAGTCGTTAAAAAAAAAAAAAAAGTTTCAAATACAAGCAAAGCATTTTTGGAGAGTGATCAATATGTGTATGGTATTTAGACTTTTGTTCCCAAAACCTTATGAAAACCAGTAGGTATCAACTAAAGGCTCAGATGGAAGACAGTGGTGTGAGTGTCACCCAGTTAAACAGCTGTCAGCCTTTGTTTGTAGTAGGTGTGGTGTTCTGTGGCCCTCACCACTGTTTCCTATCCTGCATCCTCAAACTGCGTGTAAAAACACCAGGAAGTGAGATACACGCACATGCAATGGCTAAGAACAAGGTACATTGTGTACAATGGACCTTGGTGGTCTCCAACTTTGAAGGTGGGAATTCCTGCCTTTATGTCATAAAATATGGGTTAAAAGCTGTAGGCATGAATCTAGCCTTGGGTTCATGTAAGGTCAACAGCCAGACTATGTGCAGCTGCAGTGCTCCTGATCAGTCTGACCAGTAAATTCTGTGAAGATACTCAGAAGTTACACTTGAGGAGTTCTTATGCAAGTTCACAAAATGTTGAAATGAACTTTGACGCGTTTTTTCAGATCTTCCTTCGGAAATAACTCTCCTTGCACTGTTCTGGGCTGATAAAGAGCAGAGCGATAATGGAATATGTCGATCCAAAACACTGAAGTGACTCTGCCAAGTCCCTGTTGAAGGCCAACAACAACTGATTCAAAATGTTCTGACTATCACACCAATAATGCTTTCCCAGAGTGAAAACTCAAGAAAATGTGCGATAGCAAAAGGATGATACAGTGTGAGAAAAGGACAAAATGCCTTCAAGTGGAATAGAGATGGGAAATGTTACCGCTTTGCAGAAGTACTTTATCTAACAGCGGTATAATGGCTTTACCTTTAGCCTTGCTACCATATAAAGCACTGAATGGTTTAGGCTCAAAATCCATCAGAGACCTTCTAGTCCAGTCTGAACCATCCAGACCACTCAGGTGGTCTGGTGCAGGTCTGCTCTGGGTTCCAAAAGTCAGAACTAAACCTGGAGAATCAGTGTTCAGTTTCTATGCTCCGTAGATCTGGAACAAACTACCAGAAAATATCAGGTCTGAGATCTGAGAGTCTGAGTTCTGTTCAGTCCAGGTTCCAGACTCACCTGTTCACTGCTGCCTTAGGGTTAGGGTTAGGGTTCCAGACTCACCTGTTGACTGGGTTAGGGTTAGGGTTCCAGACTCACCTGTTCACTGGGTTAGGATTAGGGTTCCAGACTCACCTGTTCACTGCTGCCTTTGACTAAAAGGATTTCTACTTTTTACATTTTATATTCTCCTTCCAAACTCTGCACTGCAACTCTTACTTTAATATGTGTGTGTTTTTATGTTTTTGGGTTTTATGTGTTGTTTTCTTACTTGCTGTTTTTAATCACCTTTTACATGTTTCTTTTTATAATGTTTTAAATGTGTTTCTTTTTCCCTGTCGTATTTCAATGTCCTGTGTGAAGCACCTGGAATTGCCTTGTTGCTGAAATGTGCTATATAAATAAACTTGCCTTACCTTGCCTTAGCCACTACTATGGTGTGGAAGGGTTCAACCTGTTGTATTTTAGATGCGTGCATGAATGAATGTCCGGCTGGTTTTCTTTGTCTTTGGATATACCAAATCCATTTATCCACTGATATCAAGTCCAAGTGTTCATTATAGGTCACAATCGTTGTTCCATATACTTTCTATAAATAAACAAAATAGGCTCCTTAACATAAAAAACATTGAAAATGCTGACCAACTTCATTTATTCTGTGTCTCATTGTCAGAAAATTGTTTGGGCAGTCCTCACACACACACTGCCCACCTCACACAGCAGGTATATGGAACCTTCCAACACCCATACCAACACCCATGATGAATTGCACATGTGGTGATCATCACAGCCACACCCACTAAACAATAATTAAATTAAGGTAAAAAAAAAAAAAAAAAAGAGGAAAAAACAAACCAAAAAGTATTTTGGCTCCAACAGCGGTCATGTGTACATTTGGAAAACCTCTGTTATAAACATCACCCCCTGGTTCAGTAAGTGTCAGTATAACATACACATAAAATGTGTGGTTCTAAAGCTCTACTTCTAAAGTTATATTTTGTGACTTAATGAAAATAATGAAATGGAAACATCTTCATAACATGATGTCATCAGTGTCCACATTCCTGACATGTTAATGTACAAAACAGATGTCCAGTTTCCAAGAGGGCAGAGGTTCACAGATGGGAAGCCACATGTTTCATGGTGAACACACACATACACATGTTCTGGCATTATGTGTTACAAACAGTGTTGTGCAAGTTACTTCCAAACTGTAATCCATTACAGATTACTTGTTACTGTTATTTAAAAGTAATTCCTTACCTTACAATATTACTGTCTCCGAATTGTAGTAGATCCCAACCCCCCCGATACAAGAGACAGGAGAGCCTTTGGATGCATAAATTTGCACCCTGAAGTCCATGTGGACAGATAGCTCAGTAAGTAACGCTGCAGTCTGATGTTCAAATCCCAGCAGGAACGCTTACATTTTTTTTTTCAACATTTTACATGTTCAAACAGGGGGCATGGCCGAGGACACAGTAGATCAGGGGTGACCAACCCCGGTCCTCTAGAGCACAGGTGTCAAACATGCGTCCCAGGGGCCAAATCCGTCCCACCAAAGGGTCCAGTCCGGCCCTGGGGATGAATTTGTGAAATACAAAAATTACACTGAAGGTATGAACAATCCTTTTAGTTCAGGTTCCACATTCAGATCAATTCAATCTAAAGTGGGCAGGACCAGTCAAATACTATCAGAATAATCTAGAAATACTCACAACTCCAAATTTTTTCTTTTAGTAAATGTAAATATTTTCACGTATTTGCACTAAAACTAAGTATAATTTCACAAAAAATGTGAATAACCTGAACAAATATGAACAACCTGAAATGTCTTCAGAGAAGTAAATACAATTTTAACAATATTCTGCATGATATTAAATGTTTGTAGATCCACTGTGATCTGTAAGTTATAATGTACATGTGTAAATGATAAACTGAGGCAGAATATTGGTAAAATTACACTGATTCTTTCAGTTTGTTCATGTTATTCACATTGTTTGAAAGGATAGTTTATAGATGTAAAGATTTTCATTGTTTAATTTGACTATTTTCACTCTAAAACATAGAGAAAAGTTCAGAGAAGATATTATTTACATATTATTCTGTTATTATTTGACTGATTCGGTCCACTGCAGATCAAATTTAGCTGAATGTGGACCTGAACTAACATGAGTTTGACAGCCCTGATCTAGAGCCTCTATCCTGCATGTTTTAGATGTTTCCCTCTTCCAGTCCACCTGATGGTCATTATCAGGCTTTTGCAGATCTTGATGATAGGCTTATCATTTGAATCAGTTGTGTTGGAAGAGGGATACATCTAAAACATGCAGGATAGTTGGTCTCGAGGACCAGGGTTGGTGAACCCTGCTGTAGATAAATCCACAATCAATTAAGAATTCTAACTAGTCCTAGAAACGTTAGTTTACCTTTTAATTACTGATCACAGGAATCATGCTAACTAGCTTCTGTAAGATGTTATATGTTATTATGAAAATAAGAACAAGTGTCTGCAGTTGTTAGTCTTTTTTTTTTCATTTTATTGGGAAAATATCTAAATAGGGCGACACGGTGGCGCAGTGGTTAGCACTCGTGCCTCACAGCAAGAAGGTCCTGGGTTCGATTCCAACACCAGTCAACGGGGGGTGGGACCTTTCTGTGTGGAGTTTGCATGTTCTCTCCGTGTCTGCGTGGGTTCTCTCCGGGTACTCCGGCTTCCTCCCACCATCCAAACACATGCACTGATAGGTTACTTGGTTAATCTAAATTGCCCATAGGTGTGAATGTGAGAGTGATTGTTTGTCTATATGTTCAGCCCTGCGATGAACTGGCAAAGTGTCCAGGGTGAACCCCGCCTTCGCCCCTGTGTAGCTGGGACAGGCTCCAAGAGACCCCCGTGACTCTAGTGAGGATAAAGCGGGTTCAGAAAATGAATGAATGAATGATATCTAAATAAAGTAATAAATAAGTAAATAAAAAACCTATCTTCTTAAAGCAGGGTTAGTGTTAGTACTGAGCATACGTCCAAGTGGACAGTGGACTGTCTTCTGCCGTCTGCACCCATTGGCTGAACACCAACAGGAAATAGAACTGTACGGATGCATTGTTGATTCCTTAAGGCAGGGATGTCAAAGTCATTTTAGTTCAGAGGCCACATACAGACCAATATGACTTCACGTGGGCCAGACCAGTAAAATAATAACAGTGAAAAAAGTCAAATTATATTATGAAAATATTTACACCAACAAAGTTTCCTTACAAATCTGAATAATATGAACAATCTGAAATGTCTTTTTTTTTCTTTTTTTTTTTTTTTTTGATTTATTCAGAACATTCAATGAAATTTAACATATATGTGAACTAGCAAAACATACATAATAATACAAATATCAAGAATCATAACAATCTTAGACAGAAGAACAGCCCAATAGTTCCATTTACATGCCCGAAAAGGGGTGGGAAGAAGAGCAACTTAAGAAAAATAAGTGCAATTTTAACAATATTAGGCCTCAGTTTATCATTTACACATGTACATTACAATTTACATTACAATTACAAATACACGGAACATTTAGTAACAAGCAGAACGTTGTTTAAATGACATTTGCTTTTTTTAAAGACATTTCAGGTTGTTCATATTTTTTGGGTTTTTTCCCATTTTTTGTATAAGGATAGTTTGTAAATGTAAACATTTTCATGTAATTATACTTTTTTTTTACTCTAAAACAAGAGAAGATTTGACATCTTCATTATTCATAGGTCATTATGAGACTATTTTACTGGTCTGACGCACTTTAGATTGAATTGGCTTGTATAAAGAACCTGAATTAAAACTATGTTGACTCCATTGATTTTCAGTATCTAGTGTGTAATTTTTATGTTTCACAAATTCATCCCATGGGCCAGATTTGGCCTGCGGGCCGCATGTTTGACACCTGTGACTTAAGGTCTCATGGTCTTGCTGCTTTTTTTTTTTTTCATTTGAGCGATTAAAGTATGGGTGAAAAGTGTGTTGTAACACAAACACTTTTGAACCAAGTAAAATATTACTGAAAATTTAAAAGTCATGCTTTACACTACTGCATTACAGCAAAAAGTAATGTGTTACTTTAATGCATTGCTTTTATAAGGTGTTACTCCCAAGTTACACTGGTTACAAAATAAGAAAATAGCATTTGAGGGTATAAAAGAAACACTAAAAATATCCTCTGTGGGAAAAAAAAAAAAAAAAAAGCATCTGTTTTGAGTGCTTCTTCCTTTCAACAGGCTGTCTGTGGTAAATGTGGCAGACTATGAACTCCCACTTCCTCAACTTTAACCTAGTACATCAGCCTGGCATACTGTAAATGCCCCCGTGTAAGCCATGCAAATACTATTATCCATCAGGACAAACAATTAGAAAATAAAAGGCCATTCAGCTAACACCAAGGTCAAGTCTGAAACTCAAATGCTGTTATCAAAATAATCCAGTTGATGGAAATAAGGGATAGGATCAAAGCAGAGCCCAGGAGGAATGCAGTAATACTGGTCCTAATACTCTCCTGTGTCATGTAATCAAAGGTTTAACCTCCTCAGACCCAGCTATGGGTTTTCAGTCCAAGAGTTTCACAACTTTATACAAAAAAAGAAAAGAAAACTGTCCACCACAAAGGACATTCCATGAAAATTTAAAAACTGCATCTGAAAAAACTGTTGCATCATGATGTTTTCCAATATAGGCACTGATTGAATAAAAAACAAAAAAAGCTGGTACTTTGCTGACATTTCCTGGGTCTCAGGAAGATAAAGTATAAACAAATATCTTAATGGATTTAACCCTTTATAGAGCACTTGTTGAAATACTCTGAAATCCAAAATTTCAACCTTAGTGTGTTATTAGACATCGTCATCTACCTCCTCGTCAGTTGGCATGACAACAGTCTCCCTCCTCTTGCCATAAAACATCTGAGCAGCACTTGCTAAAAAATAAACAAATGCAATAAAACAACTGTTGCAAGGTCATAAACTGACAAAAATCACTCCTATTCACTATGTACAGCTTCAAAATTTCTATAAAATCTCTCTGAATCGCTGTATAGTGTTAAAAAACAAAACAAAAAAACATGCTTCTAGACCTCATTGAGGCACAGGATTGGCCCCGTATTTGATGTTTGCAGAAATTACCAAAAATAGTCACATGCCCTATAAAGGTTTAATGTCAAATAGTTTTTTTCTATTTCTCTATTTATTTATTTATTTAGAACACGCAAAGAAACAAAATAAAAGAAAATGAAGCAAATTAAGACAAAAAAAAAACCAAAAAAACATTTAAATGAATAGAATCTATCTTCAAGTACATACAGGTCTGAATATTGCATGGTTGAAAAGGAGTAGGAAGAAATATAAACTTATTGAATCCAACCCCTCAAGTGCTTTTACACCTTTATCACTAACTTAAGACAAGAATCAAACAATACTATTTTCCTAATATTAGCATTCAACCACATCTAATCCATAATGCAGTAACTGAATTATACACAAGTCTGTTCAGGTCAGTTCAGTCACAGAAACAGACTCAACAATTCAACAGTTTTCTTCAATAATTACAGCAGATTTATCAATACAACATTATCCATAAACAAACAGGCCTCACTGTCATTATTAACGTATCTGTATCTCACAAGAATCATTTCTTTATATCTTTTTTAAACTGAATTATGTTAGATATTTGTTTTATCTCCACACGCAATTTGTTCCACAATTTTACTCCACAGATGGTGATACAGAAACTTTTTAACGTAGTGCGCACTTTATGAATCTTTAGATTTAATTTTCTCCTTAAATCATAGCCTCCCTCTTTTTCACAAAACATTTCTTGAATATTGAATATTTTTCGAGGCCTAGAGCCTTCAGCCGCTCAGCTCCTCAGCTCTGGAACTCACTCCCATCATCCATCTGTAACTGTGATTCTCTCCCCACATTCAAATCCAGACTCAAAACTCACCTTTTCAGAATAGCCTACCCACCATAAGTTCTACTCTTCATTTTACATCTTCATTTCTATATATAGTAATTATTCTTTTATCTGTTTATTTCTTTGTATTTTATGGATTGTCTGTTTTATCTTGTTGCACAGTGTCCTTGGGTGTCTTGAAAGGCACTTATAAATAAAATGTATTAGTATTATTATTATTAAAGCGAAGTTTCACTGTTTAAGAGTGATGTGCTCTACATAACTATCCAACACACTGTATTTGGTGCCATGGGTTTGGGGCCAGTCTTTTTTAGTAGATATTTTCACATCTTATACCCAGGCTAAAGACTACTTACCAACAGACCTCGTTCCAAAATAAAACACTGAATCTGATAACTGTTGACAAGTATTCAACCACTTATACAGATTTCCTTTTCTTATTTGTGAAACACATGGAAAAAGAGTTCATTCTTTAACCTTGACATGTTTCGGCTACAACCTGTAGGGTCACTTGTTGTTCCTGACGTGTCATCATCAGCTGTTTTATCGTGGCTTGCCAGGTGACTAGGGCTGTGTATTGGCAAGAATCTGGCAATACAATACAAATCACAATATTAGGAACATGATACAATATATCATGATATATCTGTTAACAAGGCAATATGTTTTGTTTTGTTTCTTCTTCTAAGACATTATTTCCTGGAAAAATGTAATTACACCGGAAATATGCACAAATACTAAACACATTTTTATTTGATCAGAACAGGATTTAATACTATATCACACAACTTTCCTCTGTAAAAGCGAAATTTTGCAATAAATAATAATAACAAATAAATATATTAAATTATTTTAATAGACATTACAGTTTCAGATCCTGCTCAAATGTTCACATTCTATTAGTTGTGAAAAGAATGCATAGTGTACAGTCCCTGAATCATCCAACATCATAACATTATTTTTGTGCAATCCCAACAAAGGAACAACCATCTGCCTCTCTCAGACAATAAAAAGTGCTTTTATTCGGATATTCACTTCGATGCCTCTGCGCATGCGTGGCGTCTGTCAAACCGCCGGCGGATCTACTCTTAGAAATCTAGCCTTTTAACTACTTATTTCTTGCCTTTCAACGCTTACTCACTTGAACCCAACCTCTTAACCGTGTCTTTTTAACTTGACGCCATCAACCCAAACCTCCATCAGGACAGGTCAGTATTGTCAGTGGATCCTTACCTGTGGCTGTCACCCACCGCTTCCCGCGCTCTGCCCCGGTATCCCGCTGTTACCACCATGGTGTCATCCTTATCAGCCGGAGATAGTCCTCTCGTCCAAGCAAACAAAACCCTGGTAAAGGCTTACCAAACTATCGCGGATCTCAAAGAGGAAATACTGCGCCTCTCCGCAAAACTCGCGGAGAAAAATGCCCAGCTCTGTGGTTTCTCCAGCCGCCTTCCCACACTGTCCAGTCTGTTCCTGAAAAGCACAGAGAAGCCCAAAGCCTCCTGTGATGATACGGTGTTATGGGATCCTTCCTCTGCCTGTTCTCGCCCCCCGTGTTCTACACCCTGGTCTGAAGTGGTGATTCGTGGCCGCAAAAAGAACACGAGCAAAGACTCACCACCGCCGACCATCAGCACATCAAACCGCTTCTGCGTCCTGTCCGTGGAGGACGCTCCGGCTCCTCCCCCTGCAGCTGGTGTGCCCCCCATCCCACCTGGCTCTGTCCCGGAACCGGCTCCTGCTGACACCGTGGCTGCCACCGAGCTGATTACCGGCGACGGTCCTAAAGCCGGTCCTCCTGTAAAGCCTTCGAACAAGGGTCCCCGCTCCTCAGTCCGCTCTTCTGCCCGGCGCCACCTTCTCCAAGAGGCCGTCCGCCGTCACACCGACGGTCCACCCGTGGAATGTCCACCTAGAGAGACCAGGAACCCTTCACCTTCAACACCGTCTCCTCGACCACTTTTCCCTCTGACCACCGCTATCCTCGGGGACTCCATCATCCGTCACGTCCATTTCTTTAACGCCATAACCAGGTGTTTTCCTGGTTCCACCGTCACCTCCATCCTCCATGAACTCCCTCAGCTGCTGCTCTCACTGCCGTCCACCGTTACCCGGATCATAGTTCACGTGGGCTTCAATGACACTTCTCTTCAACAGTCCGAAGTGACAAAGGTTCATTTTAAAAACCTCTTTGATAAACTGAAAGTATCCGGGAAGGCTGTTTTCATTTCCGGGCCCCTCCCCTCCTTTGCCCGTGGTGTGGGCCGTTTCAGCCGACTCCTCAGCCTGAACACCTGGCTCCAGTCCGCCTCTGCTCTGAACGGCTTCAGTTTTATTGATAACTTTAATCTGTTCTGGAACCGCTCCTCCTTCTACAAGTCCGATGGTGTCCACCCCTCTAGACTAGGCAGCAGGGTCTTGGCTCAAAACATCCAACACGCTGTCCTGACTAAAACCACACCCACACCTATGTGACTACACTCTCCCTCTTCTGCTGCAGCCACCTGCTCCCCCTGCTGGTCACATCTAATATCACCACGTTCAGAGTTTCCTGTAAAATCTGAAGTGAGAATAAACAACACCCCAACTGATCTCTCCTCCTCTCCCAGGCCCTCACTGTCCACCTGTCAACCAACCACCTCAGTGAATTCCTCTTCTCCTTCCCCATCTCCAGCAGCCTACACCTCTGCCTTGCTCTTCTCCATTCCTGTCATATCCAGGTCTCGTATGGGGTTTCACTCTGCTAAAGGCATCGTAGGTGGTTCAGACAAATCCCATTACACACAGCGGACACCAACACCATGACGTCACCACCACCTAGCCGGTTTGGATTACTAAATGCACGTTCCATTGCCAATAAATCCGTCTCCCTAAATGAGCTTTTTACCAACAGGAACTTGGACACATTATTCCTGACGGAGACGTGGCAGAGGGATGGGGAGTTCATTCATTTAAATGAGCTGTGCCCTCCTGGCTGCTCTGCTGTTGGTCAGCCCCGACCCTGTCGCCGGGGTGGTGGCCTGGCTGTAGTGCACCAAGACAAATACACATGCAGAGGGATGAGCACCGATGACTTTCCCTCATTTGAGTCACAAATGATCAAGATTGGCTCGTCCAGTGTGTTTTACTGTTTCTTAATCTACCGTCCCCCTGGCCCTGCTGGTGCCTTCTTAAGCGATTTCAGTGATTTCCTAACATCAATAATAAAACTGGAGAAGGTTTTAATTCTTGGTAGGGCTGCACGATTAATCGATTTTAAATCGAAATCGGATTTTTTAATTAGTACGATTTTTAAAAAAGGGAAATCGTAAAATCGATTTCATCTCTCTCGTGCCTGCGGGCCGCGCGCTTGTGGGCTCCCGTAGGCTCCTCCTCCTATCAGTGACAGTGGTCTGTCACAGAAGTCCGTGTAATGACCGGACTTTAAATGTGTTCATGAGCCCGCAGTACTTACAGCAATGTAAGCTGTGGCTTCACGCACGGATCCCGCAACTGAAATAGAACTGCATGTGGATCACTCATCTTACGTTGTCCCGGATCCGTACCGTACTGTCTTCTTCCGAACCGGGTCCGGGTCTCGGGTCATCAGCCTCAGCAGAGGAGCCCACACAGCCCCCTGCCCACACACATCCACCAGCTCCACACATAGAATCCCTCCAGCGTGTCCTGGGTCGGTCTATTCCACGCACAGATCCCCCAGTTTAAATAGAACCGCATGTGGATCACTCATATTAACGTGGTCCACGCACGCACGACTGATGCCTGTCACTGACTTACATTGGTATCACTTCTGTGAGCCCAGATACCCAGAAAAAAAACAAACAAACAAAAAAAACAAACAAAACAAATATATACATACATATACATATATATATATATATATATATATATATATATATATATATATATATATATATATATATATAATTTAGTCCTCTTACTTGCTACATTTTTCATTCACAAATGTAAGTTCTGTAACACAAAACCAAATATTATTTATTTTTTGAAAGATGTTGAACTTTATTTAAAGCTGTTCGATAAATCTGGAAACAAAAAGGCAGGTATAAAAAAGGCTATAAAAAACATAAGTATTTGCTCTGATTTGGACATTGTATTATATAGTGTATTCCCCCTGACAAACTTCTGTTATTTTCTTGTTGTATACATTGTTTGTATACTCTACTTCATTCAATAAAGATTTAATTAAGAATAAAACTTCTGTGGGTTCATCACGTGATCCCATCAGAGATTTGAGGTCAGAGCAGTGCCTTGCATTGTTGGCTGCTCACGAAAACGGCATGCTGACTTCTGTTGTCTTTTGTAGTTTTACCCAAAAATCGAAATCAAAATCGAAAATCGAGTTTTTAGAGGAAAAAAATCGGGATTTTTTTTTTTTGCCAAAATCGTGCAGCCTTAATTCTTGGGGATTTCAATCTGCACATCGACAACAATTCATCCAGCCCAGCAATGGAACTTTTAGCCATGACTGACACTTTTAACCTCAAACAACATGTATCTGGCCCCACCCACAAGAAAGGGCATACCCTGGACCTGGTTTTCTCATTGGGCTTACACGTCACAAATGTGTGTGTTGAGGATGTCCACCTGAGTGACCATTGTGGTGTGTTTTTTGACTTATGTGTGCCTCTGGAGCCCAAGCCTGCACCTAGAAGGGCCAAGAGGAGGATTATCACAGAGTCCACAGCCCAGGTTCTCCATGCCCTGTTTAACCCTAGTCTTCTTAATGAGTGTCCTGATGTTGATGAGTTTATCCAGTGCTTCTCCACACACTGCAGCTCTATTCTTGACCAGGTGGCTCCCTTGAAAACCAATGTCACTCGTAAGTGGTCTTGTCCCTGGATAAATGAAAACATCTTAAACCTAAGGAGAACTTGTCGCAAAACTGAGCGTCTTTGGAAATCAACCCAGTTGGAAGTACACAGGTTACATCTGAAAGATCTCATAACCTCATTAAATAAAATGATTAAGGAGGCAAGATCCAGCTACTTCCACAAACTTATAGCCACAAACAAGAAAAACCCCAAAGTAATCTGTGACACAGTCCAGTCCAGTGTGTCCCCTGCTGTCCCTGCTGCCCCTGTGCTCTGTAAAGCTGACAGCAATGACTTCCTAAACTTCTTCACAGACAAGATCAGGGATATTAAACACAATATCCCACCACCCTCTGGCCGTCTGACCCGAGCCGATCCCCCTCTGCAAACCTGGTCCTCTTTCGACCCTGTGACACTGGAGGACATCTTAGCACTTTTATCCAAAATGAAACCCTCCTCCAACTCTGCAGACCTCCTCCCCCATAAGCTCCTTGTCGGTGTCTTTGACACTATTGGACCATGGGTCACAAAGCTTTTTAACCTGTCGCTTTCAACTGGTTTGTTTCCCAGCTCCTTCAAACAGGCCATCATAGAACCTAAACTAAAGAAAACCACTCTGGACCCCACAGACTTCAAAAGCTACAGGCCCATTTCAAAGCTCCCCCTATTGGCCAAAATCCTTGAGAAGGCAGTGTCTAAACAACTGACAGCTTTTCTGGAGACACACCAGATCTATGACACTTTTCAGTCTGGGTTTAGACAACGCCACTCAACACAAACCGCACTATTAAAAGTGTCCAGTGACATCCTGATGGAGGCCGACTCCAGGAAATCCACGGTCTTGGTCCTGCTAGATCTGTCCTCGGCCTTTGACACAGTGGACCATACCATAATGACTGAGAGACTGAGGGACCTGGTAGGGATGTCAGGTCCTGTGCTAGACTGGTTCTCCTCTTACCTGACTGGCAGAAGCTTCACTGTGTCAATAAACAACTTCCAATCTGACTCAGCGGATCTACTGTGTGGTGTGCCCCAAGGCTCTGTCCTGGGACCAGTCCTATTCTTACTCTATGTCCTCCCACTTGGCCACATTATCCAACAGTATAGTGATGTCTCCTATCATCTATTCGCGGATGAAATCCAGATATACTGCTCCTTTAACTCCTCTGAGCCCCACAAACTGAGTTCCTTAATCATCTGCTTGTCAGAGCTGAAGCAGTGGCTAAATGAGAACAGCCTCCAGCTGAACCCCAGCAAAACTGAGACCCTCATCATTGCCCCGGATAGTGCAATCCCAGGGATCAAACATCACCTTGGAGACCTGAGTTCCTCGGTAAAGACCAAACTGAGGAATCTGGGTGTCATCTTTGACCAGGACATGTCTTTAGAATTCTACTCCAAACACCTAGTGAAAAACTGTTTCTTCCAACTACGCAACATCTCCAAACTCAGATCTATGGTGTCCATAAATGAGCTTGAGATGATCGTTCATGCTTTTGTGTCTTCTCGCTTAGACTACTGCAACAGCCTGTTTACATGTTTAAACAGAAGGAGCTGGTCCGTCTACAGTTTGTCCAGAACTCTGCTGTCAGGCTCCTGACCCGCACAAACAGGAGAACCCACATCACTCCCATCCTTAAATCTCTCCACTGGCTCCTGTTCTATATCGTCTTCATTTCAAAATTCTGGTGCTAACTTTCCGGGCTCTACATGGCCAGACCCCTGCATACATTGCTTCCCTGATCCAGCCCTACAGCTCGACTCGTAGCTTGAGGTCTTCAGGACAGCACCTGCTGATGGTTCCACACACCTGCTGATGGTTCCACACACCTGTTTTAGCACACGCGGTGACAGGTCTGTTAAAGCTGTGGACCACGTCTATGGAATGGCCTGCCTCTACACCTACGGTCCATGGATTCTGTAGAGAGCTTTAAGAAACACCTCAAAACCCTCCTGTTCAAAAAGGCTTTTTAGTCTCCCACCTGACCCAGGACCACCACAGACTGATTACACTCTATGTATTCATCATAACGTACTCCATGTGTCATTCCCCCCCCCCCCAGTCTCTCTATATCTCTATCGCTCTCTCTTTTCTCCTCCTTTACTCTCTCTCTCTCCCTTTAACCCCAACTGGTCCAGGCAGATGTCCATCCTTCAGGAGTCTGGGTCTGCTCCAGGTTTCTGCTGTTAAAGGGAAGTGTTTCCTTCCACTGTCACCAATCACAAGTGTTTGCTCCTGAAGGATTCTGTTGGGTCTCTGTAAACTTAATTTGATTTGATTTGAACTGATAAAGCACTTTGTGACTCTGTCTGTGAAAAGTGCTCTATAAATAAAATTTACTTACTTACTTACTTACTTACTTACTTTTAGGATGATTGAAATAACCATTATTTAACAAAACAGTGTTATCAGTTTAAAAACTACATGCATGACCTGCAATATCACAATACTATTTTTTAGTACAAACAACAGAGCAAAATACCCATGTGAATAATGAAATAAAAGAAACACAAAAAAGAAAAACAAAAATAGGACCAATGACCCTGTATCTTAGCGGCCAAATTCAAAGCTTTTTAAATGTATCCAGATCCATTTATTCTCACCCAGTTCTGTGTATTTATTCTATTACAGAAATAGTCCATGTTTTGGTCATATTCCAATCAGATCTGTAAAAAATTAAAATTCCAACTTGATATCATTGATACTTAGGGATTTATTGGATCAATCCACTTCCTATCTGTTAGAATGGGGAAATTTTTCAAAGTCACACCAAATCCAGAATCAGATCCGGATTGAAATAATTTCAATCCCTTGTGTTGACATCATATACACAAGCTGTATACCAAGTTTGAAGTCAATCAGAACTGGAGTTTAGGAGAAAAAGACGATTGAAATTTTTTCCCCATAAGAGCCCATGTTAAATTTTCCGTAAGTTCCCAGATCCAGAAGAAGATCCTGATCAGCATGTGGACATTATGTTTTGGTCATCTCCCCATCAGGGCTGGACTGGAGACATTTACACTGGAGATCATTTATATTTACTGAGTTATTGTATCCATCCACTTCCTATCTCTTATAATGGGGAAATTTTTCAAAGTGGCACCAAATCCAGAATCCAATCCAGATCCAAATAATTTCACTAACTTTTGTTGATATCATCATGAAGAAGGTGTATACCAAGTTTGAAGTCAATCGGAATTGTAGTTTCAAAGAAGAAGATGATTGGAATTTTTGTAACGGACGACAGATGATGACACCGGACGCTGCATGACGACAATAGCTTATGGCCTGTCGGCCGCTAAGCTAAAAACATGAACCTCCACCATATACATTCGGATAAATACCTAAAAATATCGACATAGTACTTTTTAATATCGATACAGTATCATGACATGAAATATCATGATATACTGCAGAACTGATATTTTCTTATACCCCTACAGGAAACAGGGCGATTCTGCCCCCCTCCTGCCCGCCCCACCTGGGCGGGCAGGAGGGGGCGGAATATTTCCCGGGGATATTTCCAGGGGCGGAATATTTCCGGTTAACTGCTCCTCTGTGTGTGGTAGATGTCCAGTACTTACAGATCTGAAGTGTGCACTGCACAGACCAGCATTCTGAATTTCCTCCTCAAACCAGTTCTCCCGTCTTAACGCCTGCAACCATAACTTTCGCTGATTTTTCTGGAAGGGATGTTTGCCAGCAGGCATTCTGTAGAAGTTTAAATCCTTCTGTGTGTTCTTTCTGTTCTGACAACCCACGGCACAGTAAGGCGACGGCATTATTCACACTGGCAGTCAGTGCTTTGCTATGAACTCGGCGTGCTTTCTGCCTCCAAGGTGTGCGAGCAGCATACGTCCTACGTCCTCATGAAACTGATCTATGGCCTCCCTGATCCATCGGTGGTATCTGTTGGTTTCGGAGCAGATGACCGTGGCTTCTTTCCGGTCCATAATATGGTTTTGTCTTTTGCAGTGATCCATTAAAGCTGATTTTATGTTCTGTTGTTTTGCCTTTTCTTTGGTTTTGTGTCTTGCTGCTGTCTCTTCTTCACATTGTTTTCTGTGCTTGTTTTTCCTCGTGCCAAATGTTCTTCCTGTTTCTATAATGTAGGTCTTATTTATTACATGACAGGCAGGGTATTTTGTAGATGACATTGTGTTTATTGTCTGTGGGTATTTTGTTTTTTGGGTGGACCAGTAGTTTTCTCAGTGTGATATGTGGTTTAACTGGGGTGTTGATGTGATATTTTCTCATTGCTCTCCCATCTGAGGAAGGCGACAGGTTGTAGCCGAAACATGTCAAGGTAAAAGAATTAACTCTTTTTCCGTCTGTCTGACAAATAAGAAAAGGAAATCTGTATAAGTTCTGGTAGACAGTATGAACCTATTTGGACCAAGGTTATTATCGTTAACAAAAACTAACGAAATGACGAAAACTCAAGTTGAAAAAAACATTTTCGTTAACTGAAATAAATTAAAACTATAATTAAAAGAAAAAAATGATAACTAACTGAAACTGTATTGTGTGATTACAAAACTAAATAAAACTAATAAATTCTCTTCATTTTTGTTTTTGTCAATGTCAGATTGATATGAAATTGATTTATTTCACTCCAGCAATTTTAGCTGCTGGCACCATACGACACTTGATGGTCCGGAAACATGGTGAATAAAGCAGAAGAATCCTGTATGGAATTTATGTGAATATGATGCCAAAGAAGAGAAAAAAATATGAAAAAACTGAAACTAAACTAAAACTAAGCATTTAGAAAAGAACAAAAACTAATAAAAACTATCAAACGTCCTCTAAAAACTAATTCAAACTAACTGAATTAGAGAAAAAAAAAAAAAAAAAGTCCAAACTAAATAAAGCTAAACTAAAATGGAAAAATACAAAACTATTAGAACCTTGATGTGGACTATTCAACCACTTAGCTAATGTTACGAATGTTACGCTCTGAGTGGGAGGCTCACATGCTGATACCAAATGGATAGGGCCAGTGTTCGGTGTCCCTCTGAGCTTCGTCCTCTTCCCACTGACAGGCCTGCTGATGCACAAAAAAGATGAGACATGATGATTATTGTAAGGTACTAAGTTTCATGGTAAACAAAGAAACTGTTAAATTCCATTGGCGCACAGACAGCTTTCATTTCAGCAACTCGGTATGTGGTTAACAGGCTGTGACAGTTATTCCACAAGAGAATCTAAGGACTATCATTCCCTGTATCAATACTCACTGAAATATCAAAGACCGTTTCTTTGGAACAATTTATATCTCCCACTTTCATTTGTGACCAATTATAGAGTCTTATACATTCTTTATATTTTACCTCAATTTTTAAGTATGGCATCCAATCTATGTGAGCTGCGTTGCTTTTTTTTTTTTTTTTTTGTCTTTATTATGTTGTAGTGATGCCTGTATTTGGATTAGTTTCTGTTATTTGTATGATTAATTGATTTTTAAGGGGAGGTATTTGTGTAAGCCATTTCTGGGGTCTACCCTCTAAAGCATACTGTGCTATCATTTTGAAATGTTGTATTGTGTATTAATTTTTGAAAGTAAAATGGCATAAAATGACATAAAATAAAATAAAATAATGCAAGTTTTGTGGCTAATTAAGTAAACAGCCTACATAGACTACAGATACATGTTTAAAAAGCTGTGGCTGGATTAAACAGCAGCAACAACCACTGCAGATAGAATAGAATAGAATAGAATAGAATAGAATAGAATAGAATAGAATAGAATAGAATACAATACAATATCTTTATTGTCACTGTAACAAGTACAACAAAATTTAAAAGTGCCATCCAATCTGTAAATCATGTATAAAATCTACTATAAACATACAAATAAAAGCAGCTAAAATAAATAGGTTAAAAAACAAAACAAACAAAAAAACAAAACCAGCAGAAACCCTTCACTCTCACATAAGCATACATTCTGTTATTGCACTGATCCCTTATAAAACACTGTTGGGTGAAAACTGCTCTTCAATCTGTTTGTCCTTGTCTTTATTTTTCTGTATGTTACAAATATTATCATTTCTTCACTTTCTTTTTCAATCCATCTAAGCTAGGAATACATGCTGTGACTTTGTGCTGTTTCAGATTAAACATGACACAATGTAGAAATATCTTTGGCGGTATCTCTAAAACAGTGCTCGTACTGTGAGAGGTGCAGAGACAGCTGTTGTCCTCCACTCACAACCAAAGTCAAAGGCCTGGGACTACATTTGTACACTGTCAGAAGTGGAGGACAATCATTTCACAGTGTGAAAAGGTAACATCTGCCTAGCAACAAACTGGAATTCAGCATGAACTGACATGACTTTGATCAACATGACACATTAGCAGAAGTGGCAAAAGTACTCATTACTTTTCACAGAAGTAATTACAAATTACACAGAAGAAGAACATTGGACAAATCGCAGACATTCCCATGGAACATCATAGACTTCTAAGTCTGTCTCTTAAAAAAAAAAAGGGGATGACGTATAGAGTGTAATTTTGTATCTGTATGTGTGTGTAGACATGTATGCATATTTTAAGTGCATGTGCATTGTTATTGTGTATATATGTGTTAATGTAAACTTTAGGTGTGAGTGTATGTACAGATGTTCTATTTTTATTCATTCTCGTGAACATGGGTAATCGTATATTTTTTATGCGTGGATGTATGTACGGGTGGGGAAGTATGTATATGGTTATCGAGTATAGAGGTGTATGTTTGTGCTTTGTATTACCTTGTAAAACTCAATAAAGAATATTAAAAACAAAAAAAAAGTACTCACATTCTGTAGGTAAGTAGAAGTACAGCTACTTCTGTGAAAAAATACTCTCATAAAAGTAGAAGTACTGATTCAACTCCTTTACTTAAGTTAAAGTAAAAAAGTACAACATCTCAATTGTAATAAAGTACAAAAGTAAAACTGCATTTTTTGCCATGAATGAAACAATACTTATTTAACCTGGCAAAATCACAAGAGTTTGTTTTCTAATCCCACAGTGAATGGTATGGACCAGAGTCCTGCAGTGGGTCTGATACACGACAGGTAACCCGCAAAAACATGTGGGGACAAGTAAAAAAAAAAAAGATTATTAGCATTTTCACGGGTTAATTAAATGAAAAGTGGACTCGTGCAGGACTCTGGTACTGACCCTGTCCACAGCCTGTGCTCCCTTCTCTCCTCCACACTGATTTTCCCTCTGAAGCGACGTATTTTACATACTGTCACATCCATTTAGTTTGAAAAAGTAACGAGCCTATTCTGAGAATGTAAGGAGTATAAAGAACAGATGTTTATGCAAAAATGTAGGGAGTAAAAGTAAAAAGTTGTCAGAAAAATAAATGCACAAGTAAAGTACAGATACCTAAAAAATCAACTTAAGTACAGTAACAAAGTACTTATACTTTGTTACTTCCCACTTCTGTACATTAGCTTATATAGTCAAAATGCTAATGCTAATGCTGAGTCAGATTGGCCTCTTTTTCCAAGTAACAACTCAGTCCACAGATTCCTCTTTAACCTTTAATTTTTTACAATGACATAAATATCACTATGATCGTTAACTGAGCTTCATTATTCATAACACTCATGACATTTAATTCCTCTACTTTGTCTCAGCATCAGTTTCAGGAGACGTTATCATCACATGGTCTGTATACATGCCATAACCCTGTTCATCACATCCTTGTTGCACAGTCTCACAGTTTGTAGGGTCTTAAATCTTTGAGTCTAGACTTTGAAGTGTTCCTCAATTCAACCTAATTCAACCAATTCAGAATTAACCTCATGATAAGTGTAAAGAGAAGAAAGAAATCAACAGCACATTCCATGGGGCAGCAACAGCAAGGCCAAGTGAACACATGCAACAGCCAGAAGCATCTGGTCACATGACCTATGACCTCAGAGGTTAGTGTTGGCACAGTTCAAGGATTTAAAAATGCCAACCTATTCAGTGACCGAAATCATAAATCACTGAAATCCAATTCTGAATTCAAGACAAGTTCCCAGATGTCTATATTACAGTTGATATTTACTAAACTGTAAGATACAATCTACAACTGAAACAATAATCAAACAAATTCATCCATCAGGTTGATGGATAACTGCATGGTTCACCTTTGAGTGGGAACTTTGTAGTCTGAAGTGATGTAATGGGCTTTTTTTAGAATCCCAAATGTTTCTGTGGTAAACAGATGGTGAACTATGTCCAGTCAGACTAATGTGTTTCAGGTTGTCCAGTTTGGGTAAACAGTCTCTAGCCTACAAACATTATACTAAACTGAACCTGCTATGGTTTGTTTTCACGTATTGGTATTTTATAATGCCTACACTTAACAACTAATAGAAAGAACACACAATTCTGAGTAAAGATGTGTGAGTAGAGGTTTATCTTGAATTCATTGTCATATTTCCATGCAGTAGGATGAATTATTACTAAATCAGTAAATGCAGTACTTACACTAAAGATAGTCTTAACATGTATATGATGAATTAAACGTAATAAAAATCATGTAGTAATTAAATCTGAAACAAGTGCTGTGAAAAGAAAATTGACTATATTAGTGAGTAACAAAAAAATTTTTTTTAGACATATCTTAAAGTTACAGACTATAACTTAATGGTATTTTTATGATTAAAAAATGAAGGTATTTCTGTAAATCTGCCTAAACTTTACCTAGCACTTTAGTACATGTAACATGTTAATATCAGGGACTAATCTACATTTTTTTTTTTGTAAAGTACTGAGTAAATTTCACAAAATTGTAGGCAAATGTTGAATCTGCTGTTCTTGTGAAATTCAATTGGTTATAAAGATTTAATTTTTAGACTGTATTTAGCATTTTTCATTAATTTACAAAGCTACATTTTAAATCCAAATTTGCAACTTTAAATCTTCTCAATAAAATTACAAATGTCATGTTAAAAAGATAGTGCAAAGTGCAAGAGTGATTCAGACTGTGCAAAATCATATATATATATATATATATATATATATATATATATATATATATATATATATATACAGTACAGGTCAAAAGTTTGGACACACCTTCTCATTCTTCGCATTTTCTTTATTTTCATGACTATTTACATTGTAGATTCTCACTGAAGGTATCACAACTATGAATGAACTCATGTGGAATTATGTACTTAACAAAAAAGTGTGAAATAACTGAAAACATCTTTTATATTCTAGTTTCTTCAAAGTAGCCACCCTTAGCTCTGATGACTGTTTTGCACACCCTTGGCATTCTCTTGATGAGCTTCCAGAGGTAGTCACCTGAAATGGTTTCCACTTCATAGCTGTGCCTTGTCAGGGTTACTTAGTGGAATTTCTTGCCTTATTGATGGGGTTGGGACCATCAGTTGTGTTGTGCAGAAGTCAGGTTGATGCACAGCTGACAGCCCTATTGGACAACTGTTAGAATGCATATTATGGCGAGAACCAATCAGCTAAGTAAAGACAAACGAGTGGCCATCATTACTTTAAGAAATGAAGGTCAGTCAGTCTAGAAAATTTCAAAAATTTTGAATGTGTCCCCAAGTGCAGTCGCAAAAACCATCAAGCGCTCCAACGAAACTGGCTCACATGAGGACCGCCCCAGGAAAGGAAGACCAAGAGTCACCTCTGATGCTGAAGATAAGTTCATCTGAGTCACCGGCCTCAGAAATCGCAAATTAACAGCAGCTCAGATTAGAGACCAGATGAATACCACACAGAGCTCTAGCAGCAGACACATCTCTACAACAACTGTTAAGAGGAGACTGCGTGAATCAGGCCTTCATGGTCAAACAGCTGCTAGGAAACCACTGCTCAGGAGAGGCAACAAACACAAGAGATTTATTTTAAGGCCAAGAAACCCAAGGAATGGACATTAGACCAGTGGAAATCTGTGCTTTGGTCTGATGAGTCCAAATTTCAGATCTTTGGATCCAACTGCCGTGTCTTTGTGCAACGCAGAAAAGGTGAACGGATGGATGCTACATGCCTGGTTCCCACCGTGAAGCATGGAGGGGGAGGTGTGATGGTGTGGGGGTGCTTTGCTGGTGACGCTGTTGGGGATTTATTCAAGATTGAAGGCAACCTGAATCAGCATGGCTACCACAGCATCCTGAAGTGACATGCCATTCCATCCGGTCTGCGTTTAGTTGGACCATCATTTATGTTTCAACAGGACAATGACCCCAAACACACCTCCAGGCTGTGTGAGGGATATTTGACCAAGAAGGAGAGTGATGGAGTGCTGCGCCAGATGACCTGGCCTCCACAGTCACCGGACCTGAACCCAATCGAGATGGTTTGGGGTGAGCTGGACCGCAGAGTGAAGGCAAAAGGGCCAACAAGTGCTAAGCATCTGTGGGAACTTCTTCAAGACTGTTAGGAAACCATTTCAGGTGACTACCTCTGGAAGCTCATCAAGAGAATGCCAAGAGTGTGCAAAACAGTCATCAGAGCTAAGGGTGGCTACTTTGAAGAAACTAGAATATAAGAGATGTTTTCAGTTATTTCACACTTTTTTGTTAAGTACATAATTCCACATGTGTTCATTCATAGTTTTGATGCCTTCAGTGAGAATCTACAATGTAAATAGTCATGAAAATAAAGAAAATGCAAAGAATGAGAAGGTGTGTCCAAACTTTTGGCCTGTACTGTGTATATATATATATATATATGTATATATATATATATATATATATATATATATATATATATATATATATATATATATATATATATATGCAGAGACCAAAGTCTCAGACCTCAAAGTCAACAAATGCTCATTTAAAAATGTAAAAAGCCTGAAGTGAAATAACCTATTCCGGTCTGGTTAAACAGTGTGTATGTCCTATTACTTTTTCCATTGTTTCCTCTAACAATTAAAAGGAGCAATATCCCATTGAAACTAAGAGCATGGACTGATTGCATTTTCCTGTTATGCTATGTTAGCTTTCAAGTTTTTTCACCACCGTAGCCTATACAATGCAAACTACAGGGGGACGGGGTGAGACAATGGGTATATTTCCTATAGTCTATTTATAAAATGAGGGCAGCAGATGAAAAAGGCGCTTGATTTTGTTCTTCAATGGACCTTTTCTTTGAAGCTCCAGTATATTTTGTCTATGGTTGCATTTGCACCTGTTTACTGAGGGACATTATTTGCATTGTCAAAGGTACAGTTCTGTGGCTAAGAGACAAAATAGCCCCTGGGCTTTCACATAACACTGCTAGCATGTATGGCCTTGAAGGCTGTACAAAGTGGATATGTGGACTCTTCAAGGTGACCCCAAATGTTCCTGTTAAATTACCAAGAAGCCACAAAAAGTCAATATTCCTGGCAGCTCTTAGGTGTGTAACTGTGTGAATGTGGGCCAGGGCACGGGGCAGGATAGTATGTTCAGTAAATGTTTCCTGCTGATCAATAGAGGCTACATCAAACATTGCCACTGGGTCAGGTTCATTCCTCTTTGAATATTTGTCTTTGTTGTTTTTTCACCTCATGTTCACTTCTGCTTTTTCTCCCTCCACTTTATCTGTAGTCATTTTTCTTGTTGCCATTTCATTAACTGATTCCCCACAAGGCAGTGCTGCCTGTCTTTAGTGTATGTTTTCTTTGAATTGTTGACATTTTAAGATCACCGATAGTAATCAATACAGCCAGTAGTACAAGATTATTGCACTTGCTTTTACCCATTTTGTTTTTAATATACACTGAACAAAAATATAAATGCACCACTTTTGTTTTTGCTCCATTTTTCATGAGCTGAACTCAAAGATCTAAACTTTTTTCTGTGTACACACAAGGTTTATTTCTCTCAAATATTGTTCACAAATCTGTCTAAATTTGTGTTAGTGAACACTTGTTCTTTGCTGAGATAATCCATCCACCTCACAGGTGTGGCAGATCAAGATGCTGATTAGACAGCAGGATTTTTGCACAGGTGTGCCTTAGGCTGGCCACAATAAAAGGCCACTCCAAAATGTGCAGTTTTAGCACACAGCACAATACCACAGATGTCACAAGTTTTGAGGGAATATGCAACTGGCATGCTGACTTCAGGAATCTCCAGCCGAGCTTTTGCCTGTGAATTGAATGTTCATTTCTCTACCATCAGCCATCTCCAAAGCTGTTTCAGAGAATTCATGAAGAAGACTGTGCGAGGAAAATGGTGGTCACACCAAATACTGACTGGTTTTCTGACCCCCTGGACCACCCAATACAGTAAAACTGCACATTTTAGAGTGGCCTTTTATTGTGGCCAGCCTAAGTCACACCTGTGCAATAATCCTGCTGTCTAATCAGCATCTGGATCTGCCACACCTGTGAGGAGGATGGATTATCTCAGCAAAGGACAAAGGAGAAGTGCTCACTAACACAGATTTAGACAAATTTATGAACAATATTTGAGAGAAATAGGCCTTTTGTGTACATAGAAAAAGTTTTAGATCTTTGAGTTCAGCTCATGAAAAATGGGAGCAAAAACAAAAGTGGTGCGTTTATATTTTTGTTCAGTGTATGTCACCATATTCACCGTACCTGTTATTTCTTTTTAGCGTTGGTATGACATGTTGGAAACCTATTATCTTACTTATAATTACCTACTCTTTTTAAAAGTATATCATTGTAAATGATACTGTACTGTAAATTATATTCTGTTTTAGCACCGTTATGGCTCATTGTGGAACTTTGCAACTTGTTTCTTTGTTTTGTTTTTACTGTTTTATCTGCCTATTATGCTGCCTGTTGGCCAGATCGCTATTGTAAATTAGACTTGATTCTCAAATTAAGTAAGTAAATGACTAGATAGACAGACAGACAAATAGATACATACATACATACATGCACAGATAGATACGTAGATACATGAATACATAATAAAGTATGTCACAGTTAATGAGACTATGACCATGAAATAATAATAATAATAATAATAATAATAATAATAATAATAACAATAATAATAATAATAATAATGGATTGGATGTATATAGCGCTTTTCTAGACACCCAAAGCGCTTTACATTATTGACCCATTATTCATTCGCTCTCACATTCTCCCTCTGGTGGTGGTAAACTACATCTGTAGCCACAGCTGCCCTGGGGCAGGCTGACAGACATTATGTTGCTTTGACCGTATTACCCTATCACCTATTTAACACATACTGTAACTATGCACTAAATCATCTCCTGCGGATTTTCTTGAATGACTGTGAGTAGTTGGTGTGGTCAGAGGTTGACTCTGATTCATCAACTGATGATCATTAGGAACCTGCAGCTTTAAAATGACAATGTGCAAGATTTAAGGGGAACTATGAGAATCAAATAGCAGAAATGGAAATAATATTCATAAATATACTTTCATTATTCTATACAACCATTCTTGACCTGTTTCTTCTTTCTTTTTGGCCCTCGAAACAGAGATTTTTCAGGACCACACTACAACAAAAGGAGGGATATGAGAAATCTCCCATAATTCTGTTCAAATCATCAGTAAAATTGAGGTTAACACGACAAAAAAGTGCAGCAGTGTGATGAAAGAAACACACAAATGTACGTATTTTCTTTGTAAACAACTTCATCATTTGGTCGACCATTTAATGCAGTTTTAATGTTATAGATTGCATTTCTGCAGTTGATGGTTGATAGTAGGGCTGCTCGATAATAGAAAAAAAAATAATCACGATTATTTTAGCAATAATTAAAATCACGATTATTAAAAACGATTATTTGTTAACCTTAAAGTTGTTTATTTTTTTTCTTGCAAAACAATGTAAAATATACTCTTTAAACATAAATAAAGCTTTTAACCACTAAAACAAAGTATTTTCACTTTTGTACGAAACAAAAAAATCTTTGAAATCAAATAAGTGTACTGTAAATTCAAGTATGTTTCCTTTTGTAAACAAATAGTGCACTGGAATTAAACTGCTATAGACTTGCCATAGAACTGTAGCAATAAAAAAAAAAAAACTCATGTAAAGTGCAAATTATAAATTCAAGTATGTTCAATGTAGTATGAAACATAGTAAATTCAGTGGCATGCTGTGAGGTTTCAGTTCAGGCCGTCTGTATACATCAGCCATCTACAGGGTGTCCCATAAGTCTCCATACATAGGAGACATAATACATATGGTTCTAACATCTATTTCTTTATATTTCTTCTTTATAGTTCTTCAGCAGTGGAGGACACACATTGAAATGTGTTCCCGACAAAATGGCAGTCATATAGAGCATATTATATAAATAAAAATGGTTTATGTCAAGAAACGTTTCTTTTTCCTATGTATGCAGACTTATGGGACACCCTATAGAATACGCACGTTAGGGTTATACGGGTTAGGGTTAGGTTAATATGGGAGTTGCAGCGTAAAGAGATTCGGAGGCTGAAGATTGCATTGCGGACGAAGTTTTTATGCGTTTTAGTTTTTCATAAGATAAAGATTATGATAAAGGTGGCGGTGGTTAAACTTCAGATGGTCACAAAGGTTTGTTGTGTTAGTGGTCGGTGTGGACACAACTACCAAACACTTTTAGCACGTGATGTGTTTTTGCTCTTCGTCTTCTTCATCAAACCCAAAGTGATTCCATACAATTGAATTGGACTTGCCTTTTTTGTTTACCAAGCACTTCTGCTGTGATTCTCCTGCCGTTTTTCCAGACCGCTAGGTCCAACTGTCCTCTTGGGGTGGACCTGCCGGCTAGCAGGCAGCAGTAGCTTAGAGAGGGGCGGGGCAGAGCAGCTCATGGGAGCTTGCGTGCGCATGAATTAAAACGACTCAAAATTAATAATCGTTTTTTCTCGATTACATAATTTTTGTAATTGTTGCGTGTAATAATCGAAATCGTAATTGAATTTCGATTAATTGCACAGCCCTAGTTGATAGCCATAAAAAGATGCCCAAAGCCCATCAACAGAGACATTTACAGCTGCTGATGGCATGGAGAATTCTTTCAGAAACAAAGTTGTCGCATCTTTTTATAGTGCCATCATGACTGCTGATGACATAAGGTCTCGAAGGGTTGTGTCATTTCACAGGGGAATGTGTCGACCCCTACCCTTCAAGGGGTAGTGTCAAATGCAAGGGCCAAGGGTGGGGGGGGGGCAAGGGGTGAATTGAGATTGGGCCCTATTCTTTGTACAAGTACATTTAAGTCTGCACAATATGAATATGTGTGTTTGCTTGAGTGTCTACTGTGCGTAGACATTCTGTAAAATTATTATAGGTATGAAAATATTCTTAGTTCTGCTTAAGGGAATGGTTGTAACATGTTAAAGACCCAACATCTGTCAGAAATTGTTCTGTGTTAGCACAATGTGACCTTTCCCAAAATTACAATCATGACCAAAAATGGGCTATTGAGTAAAAAGCATAATAATAATCTGACATATTAAAATGATTTATCATGAGAAATGCAGAGGACAGACTTAATTGGAAAACAGTGACAACACAAAAATGTCAAAAATGATGGAAAAGGTGTATATAAACAAACATTAAAAAAACTGCAAAACATGAAAGATGAAAAGTGAAAATCCATGGAAAGCACTGCATTTTAACAGATAGAAATTCAGTTGTGATTGAGAAGTTTGAGAATCAAAGTCATAGTATCATTTTGCCAAAGGTACAGTTTAATCTTATGTTAAACATGTCTGCAATCCTATAACAAAATATAGCCTTGGGCAGCGATTTACTTTGGTTCTTTGATTTTTATTTATTTTTTTCGTAACAATCTGCATGTCTCTTTAGAGCACAGGTGTCCAACATACAGGCCAAAACCAGCCCACCAAAGGGTCCAATCCGGCCTATGGGATGAATTTGTGAAATACAAAAATTATACAGAAGATATTAACAATCAAAGGTGTCAAAATCATTTTACTGCAGGTTCCACATACAGACCAATATGATCTAAAGTGACTTCAAAAATAATTCATGGGAAGGAATGCTTCTCAGACCAAAAAAGATTTGTTCAAGGTGCTCTTTAGAAAAAGGGATTCATAAAGTAGATATCAAACTGGAAGAAAAATCCAAAGCACTCTCTGTAAACATTAAAATGCCTTTATTAACATGGCATGGTCATATCTAGACCCATATATGACCTTGTCATGTTAATAAGGGCATTTTAATGTTTAAAGTTAGTGCCTTGGATTTTCCTTCCAGTTTGATATGATCTAAAGTGAGTCAGACCAGTAAAACACTATCATAATATCATATAAATAATAACAAGGGCAAATATTTCTCTGTTTTATTGTAAAATGGTAAACTTACATGAAAATGTTTACATGTACAAACCACCCTTTTACAAAAAATGTGAATAACCTGAAAAAATATGAACAACCTGAAATGTCTTATGTGAAGTAAATGCAATTTTAGCAGTAATCTGTCTGTTAGTAAAAGTTTTGTGTGTTTGTAGATCCACTGTGGTCTGTCAGTTGTAATGTGCATATGAAACATTTCAGGTTGTTCACGTTATTCAGATTTTTAAGGAAATATTCTAGATGTGAATATTTTCACTATGTAATTTAACTTTTTTCTCTGTTATTATTTTCCTGGTCTGGACCACTTCAGATCATACTGGGCTGAATGTGGAACCGAACTAAAATAAGTTTGACAGCCCTGGTTTGGAGCCTTGTGTGAGTTAGGAAGTTAAACTGAGGTTAAGTTAAGGTTAAGTCACCCACTCACTTTTGAACCCTCAGCCGCTGCACTGTGTGAGGTTTTACCTTGAATATACCAGACTGATATGAAACTTGATCTGAATCAGCGGTTTCTGATTCTACTTCTATCTTCAGTTCCTTTTACGACTTGCTGGAGGTTTAGCTACTGTCACTATAAACACATACAATGGGCTCTAAGCCCCGCCCCTCTACTTCCTGAACTTCAGGTGGTTCCTTTATTTCCTGTCCTTCATTATTGGACACACTGATTAATCCAGGTGTGTCTAATTAATCAGTAGTCATAACAAGAAGTAGTAGGCACACCTGGGTTAATCAGTGTGTCCAATAATGAAGGACAGGAAATGAAGGACCCACCTGAAGTTCAGGAAGTAGTGGGGCGGGGCTTAGAGTCCATTATGAGTCTATGAAACAGGGTTTGCTGCAAGCACTAGAAGCCTGTTATTATCAAACCACTGACAGGTAATAATCAAGTTTAAATGTAATATTAACCCTTTATTGGGCAAGTGACTATTTTTGGTAATTTCCACACACATTACACGACAGTGACAGTAACAGCTCCAGTGAGCCAACAATCTCAGGTCCAATGTGGTCTACAGGGTCTGTAAGGTCCACCTCTGCATGTATTTAGCTGTAAATACATTACTGTGTATGTTGACAGGTGTCTGGATCAGCACGCATGTTGTTGTAATGTTCTAAAAATTATGTTCTAATGTTCCATTCACTTTACATGTTTTTTTTATATATGTCTTGGGTTTTTTCAAATTTTCACCACTTATGGGTAAGAAACCATATATGGTAAATTAATTGACCTTGATTTTCTACATAACAATAAATATTTTGAAAAAAATCACCCAAGTACTAAAGCCATGTCATGTGCTCCACTAACACTCTAAGGCTGAAATATTGAATTTCAGACTATTTCTACGAAGGGTTAAACAAATAGTCCATTCATTGACTTTCTTCCTGTTCCTGTGTGAGACTAACAGACTCTGCTCACTTTCTTCTACAGAATTAAAAGCGTTTCTTCTACAGAATTAAAACCCTTTCAACAGTTGTTAAGTGTCCTTGAAGCCGCACGCGGAGGATCGGTGGAGTGGGTGAGTCAACGCACACCACGCGCCCCCTCAGGCTTCGACTCTTGACCAATCAGCGAGCAGCTCGTGTGACGGGAGGGAGTCTTCAGTGAAACCGCGATCAAATAGTTCATGATTTTAATGTAGGCGAGTGTGAGGCCGACACGGCGAAAAGACACGGAAAGACAACGGCTACGGACTCCACAGACCTTCTGTCGCGTATCTTTACGTGCAGTGACGTAAAAGCGGTAGAGTGAACCGTTACCCGCTCGTGCCTCAAAAACAGACTAACTTGTGCTCAACTTTCCAAACAGCAGTAGCAGCTTAGCGCGTGCGCCGCACTTCGTCCATTTACCGGAGCTGAGAAGTACCGTTAACGGACTCGAAGGGACTTTTGTCGGTGTGTGGCTGTTTTCCTGCACCTGCAAACATGACCCGAAGGTCCTGTGCCATTTATGTGGTGGGAATCATCTGCGCTCACCTGCTCATAGTGGGCATTGGTTTGGTGGTGGCTCAAGTCTTCCGCACGCTGATGCACAACCGGCTGAAAAAGGTAAATAACACACACTTCTATCATTTCTTCAACTCTTTCAAATGGGAATTTCACGGCCAGCTGTGTACCAGTATGATACAGATGACTGTTATGACAATGGTGGGATTGTACTGGATGGATGGATGCGCATTACAGATCCTCCCACTGTTTGCATCTGCTGGGGTGAATACAGTACAGACCAGGAGAGAACTCCCAAGGACTTTTTTTTCTCCACGTAGTTTAATTACTTTAATATTGAACTGAAATGATCTTATGATTTCCTAGCAGCATATTTTCTAGAAGCCCATCCCATCAGCAGACTTCCTCCTGATCCTGCCCTCAAATGACAGTGTAAATAGATGTTAATTACATGGATCTTCAAGTGGAGTAGTTAACAGTGATTGCTTTTAACTCTTCTGAGGAGTGGTGTGAATGAGCAGCTCATGTTTCTTTGCACAGAAGCTGTTCACTGCGGTTGCACAATATAGGTTTTTCAGGCTAATATTAATGATTATTGTAAGTGATACACATGACCAACAAATATTACTTGGAACTTACATATGCAGGGAAAATAAAAGCCTTCTGTCAACTTTATCCTCCTCAGACCCAGCTGTGGGTTTTCTGTCCACATTTATGGACAAGAGTTTCACAACTTTATACAAAAAAAAAGAAAACTGTCCACCACAAAGGACATTCCTTAAAAATGTTAAAAACTGCATCTGAAAAAAACTGTTACATCATGATGTTTCCAATATAGGCACTGATTTAATAAAAAAACAAAAAAGCTGGTACTTTGCTGACATTTCCTGGGTCTGAGGAGGTTAAGAGAAGTTTGTAAAAAAAAAAATAAATAAAATAAAATAAAATATTTTTTAATGACTGACCTATTCATTGTTATGGACTGTATGCATTAGCTGATTAGCCAAGCCATGAAAAATTAGGGTGGGACAATATAAGCTTGGCTTCTTCCTGCTCCTTTTCGGACATAAAGTATTCTTAAAGAGCCAAAATGAAATTGTTCTACATTTGTGTGATATTTGTTTTCTTTTTTGGTTGATTTATTTCCATATATTGGAGTGTCCTATTAAATCTGGAATTTTTTTTTGCTCAGTTATGCTAGAAATAAAGTCTATCTATCTATCTATCTATCTATCTATCTATCTATCTATCTATCTATCTATCTATCTATAATAAAGTGTAAAACTTAAAGGGGTCATATTTATCTAAACCCACTTTTATTAGTCTTTGGTTCATTTATTTGTGTTTGGACCCTAATAGTTCAGACAGTTTGAATTTGAACCCTCCAGCTGCTGCAAAACTATCTTTAGACTTATTTTGGCAAATATTGCTTTTTAGTTCCTTCTTAATTTGTTACGTCTATAACTAGTTATGTCACGACGTTTGCACATATAAGGTCAAGACTTCCAGAGTACATTTCTCAGAGTACGACATAATTGTTTGTCGTCATCAGCGGTTGCAGTAAAAACTGAAAATATGTCCAAACTTGGAGCCCATTACCTCAAATGTTCAGTTGTTTGTTGAACAGGACAGAGCAGCACAGCTAATAACCTGGAGGGGGCAGGGCCTGAAGTGTCTCCTGTGCATTTAAAGGGCCAGCGCTCCAAACCACCTTTCTGGTGTCATTAGTCAGAAATAGGGTTGAAGATGGACCTGTGGAGTTGAATGAATGAAGAATTCAGACCCAAGCAGAGCATTTACAGTTTATGGAGACCACAGGGAAATGAGGGAAAATGAAGAATTCCATTTTCAAAAAAGCAAAATATCATTCCTTTAAAAAAAAAGAACTGAATTTTTGTGTTGTAAAGGAATTATAAAGAATTAATACCAGTACAGAAGTCAATAAATGTTGACAGGTAGCCAATCAGATAGTGGTCTGGGTGGGACAGTTCTCAGACCACAGGGTGGAGATGCAAAGCAGCCATTTTATCAGATTTTGAAAATGTTATTGGAAGAAAAAAAACACAATACTGAAAATCAGAAGAAAAAAAAATCCGCTCTGGTAATCGGTCGTGGCCAATAATTTGTCTGTCCAAATTATTCGAGCACATGATGTTCTCACCAGTTTTCATCAAAGACAATCATATATAAAGATCATTCTTTTCTGTGCAGATTAAGGATCTGAAGGCATTCCCAGTGGCCCCTTAATTTAGGATTCTGCCCTCACACAGCCCTTATGTCAGCAAGAGGTCAAATTCTCCGGCGTGGTCAGTGTTTCTTGGTCTTGTCTGTATTTTTAACTTTGGCTCATCTGTGTCATGAGAAAAGTCATCCCAGTCTTCACAAAAACCACCGACACATGCACGTGCGCAGTGTGATTTGAATATGACAGTTTGCACATTTAGCTGATAAAAATGAAAATAACCTGATATGGTAAAACTCTGTCAACAGTTTAGTGCTCTGTTACTGATGTGTCACATTTTTGCACAAACCCAGCAATGCAAAGAGCTGATAGACCACTCAAGTGTGTTTTTGTCGGTGATGTTAAAAGCAGCTTTCAAAGCCTCATTTCCCCCTGCTGCTAAACTTGTGCAAACATCAATATTATGCTCATGACTTTCCCCTTTTGATTCTGAAGCTCACTGAGCCCTTATATGTTCGTCAGTGCAGAGCTGAGGAATTTAGTACACCAAAAAAAAGAACTAAACATCTGTAATGGGCATGAGTGGAAACATTTGTTTGGCATTGGTAAGCATGCTTTAAACCTTCGTATAATCGTATTGTTTTAGTCACACCACTTTGAAACATTATTACTTCAAATCCAATTTTTTTTTCTTTTTTTCCATCGTTTCAGGCTCTATTTGTCAGTAAAGTTCAAAGCTTTCCCAGAAGGTTCATTTTACTTTGATAACAGTATGTGCATGAAAGTACTGTTGGCCCACATTTGGTGTCCAGCCGCACACTTTCATCCTTACTTTGACACCACAGCCTGCGTTTTCATAACAGGTATTAGATGGATTTTATCTGATGTTACAGGTGGTTTGAGAGGTCATGGGACATGTTCACATGCCCTTTGTAAAGGGAGCTGGTCCTAAAATATTTGTTCCTTCATAGATGTTTTTAGGAAAACACCAGCAGTAAGAAAAGAAGCAATCGTTTTGACAGGTGATTTGCTGTGAGTGTTTAGTCTGTATTACAAGCTCTTGGTGAGTTTTCAAAAATATATTTTTATGGACCTAACTATATGTCTATTTGCAGTGCATGGCCTATCAGCAGCAGTGTGCAGGGGTGTAATCAGGACAGGAGGGTCAAGTGACTTAACCCTTTATCGGGCAAGTGACTATTTTTGGTCATTTCCACAGTGACAGCAATAGTTACAGTGAGGACAGTGAGGCAACAGTCAGGTCCAGTGTGGTCTACAAGGTCCACCTGTGCATGAACAGTGAGTGTACCTGCTTTGTTAGGTACCATAAAGTACTGGTACTAATGTAAATTAAAGCGGCATCTAAAGGCCCTCGCCACGGGCACGTCCAGTAGAAGTATGTCCATCGTTCAGCAGGTGGCGCTCTTTCACCAAATTTCAGTGTCTTCTGATGAATGGGTGTAGGCCTGGGAGATTGACAACTGATTCAAATTTGAGGCAGATCTTTGGTTTTATGTCCAAACTAAAGAAATTTTAGTACAAGTAAATCTGTAGGGGGTGCTATGCAGCTAAAATTGAATTTCTTCCTTTGAATGTGTGTAGACCTGCGAGATTTACCACTGAGTCAAATTTGAGCCAAATCGGTGTTCGTATGTTTGAATTAATGCAGTTTTCGTGAAGGTAAATTTGTAGGGGGTGCTATTTAGCGAAAAGTCATTTTCTTTTGATAAATGGGTGTAGGCCTGGGAGATTGACAACTGATTCAAATTTGAGCCAAATTGGTGTTCATATGTCTAACGTGAAGTAATTTTCGTAAAGGTAAAATTATAGGGGGCGCTATGGCACCGAATTTCAAATTTTTCTGATAAATGGGTGTAGGCCTGAGAGATAGACGTCTGAGTCAAATTTGAGCCAAATTGGTGTTCGTATGTCCAAACTGATGCAATTTTAATAAAAAAATATTTAAAAAATTTTGTAGGGGGCTCTGTAGTGCAAAATTCCAGTTTCTTTTGACAAATAGGTGTAGGCCTGGGAGACAGATGTCTGAGTCAAATTTAAGCCAAATCGGTGTTTGTATGTCCGAACTGATGTCATTTTTGTAAATGTACATTTGTAGGGGGCGCTATAGTGCGAAATTTCAATTTCTTTCAATAAATGGGTGTAGGCCTGGGAGATAGACGTCTGAGTCAAATTTCAGCCAAATCGGTGTTTGTATGTCGGAGCTGAAGCAATTTTTGTGATG
This sequence comes from Sphaeramia orbicularis, assembly GCF_902148855.1. Classification (NCBI taxonomy): domain Eukaryota; kingdom Metazoa; phylum Chordata; class Actinopteri; order Kurtiformes; family Apogonidae; genus Sphaeramia; species Sphaeramia orbicularis. The sequence continues at coordinate 3,495,357 of NC_043968.1, forward strand.
GCAAATTTTCGAAAAAAACTTCACAAAGTTTGTAACCTCGTCGCACAAAAACAGTGACACCGATTCAAAAAATTCAGATAACTTTTGATGTCCCACTTGTCTAGATACTGTACACCAATTTTGAGCTCATTCGGCCAAACGGCCAAGGAGGAGATAGTTAAAATACAACATCAGCGAAAACGCTGACTCAGCATTTTGGAAATTTCAATCCAATATGGCCGACTAAGGGTTGGTTTAGGGGCGTGGCCATAATAATATTTTTTGTTTGTCTCCTCATGATGAATCTGTGTACCGATTTTCGTGGCTCTACGACAAACTTTATGTTGGATGAGCTCCCATTGGCGCAATGCATTTCCACTTTTCAAGGGGGCGCTGCCGCAACATTTCTTTACCGACCTCTATGAAACCTACATGTAAATTCAATGTCTCGGACTTCTGAATTTTAGGCAAAATTTGGTGAGTTTTTGTAAATGTTCAGAGGGTCAAAATTGAGCTCAAAGCGCAGGAGAAAAATAAGAATCTGAGCAAGAACAATATAGCTGTTTCTATGGCAACCACAGCAACCACATATTTGGCCTTATTTGAAAGCTCTCGAGCTCCCCCACATGTCTGTGGGGTCAGATGTCACGTGTCGTGCACTTACACACAAGTGACTGACCCCGAGTGGGCGTGTCCCATTGACTCCCATTCATTCAGAGCAGATGTAAATATGCGATTTGTGCACGTCATGTACATCGTCGGAAAGGTCTCAGTGCCGTGAATGTGAATATGTGTGAGAGTGGCGACAGTGGAGAAAGGTGACCGCGTCACTGGCGATTTCGTCCCCATGCGTCCACTGCAGACTCAATAGGCTCTGCGCCGGCTTTACTCGGCTCGGGCCTAAAAATAATTAAAGCCGCAAGCGGCATCTAAAGGCCCTCGCCAAGGGCACGTCCAGTAGAAGTATGCCCATCGTTCAGCAGGTGGCGCTCTAGCACCAAATTTCAGTTTCTTCTGATGAATGGGTGTAGGTCTGGGAGATTGACAACTGATTCAAATTTGAGGGAAATCATTGCTTGTATGTCCGAACTAAGGAAATTTTTGTATAAGTAAATCTGTAGGGGGCGCTATGCAGCTAAAATTAAATTTCTTCAACTGAATGGGTGTAGGCCTGCAAGATGTACCACTGAGTCAAATTTGAGCCAAATCGGTGTTCATATGTCCGAGGTGATGCAGTTTTCGTGAAGGTGAATTTGTGGGGGGCGCTAGTGAGCGAAATGGCAATTTCTTTTGATAAATGGGTGTAGGCCTGGGAGATTGAAAACTGATTCACGTTTGAGCCAAATTGGTGTTCGTATGTCTGAAGTGAAGTAATTTTCATAAAGGTAAAATTTTAGGGGGCGCTATTGCTCCAAATTTCAAATTTTTCTGTTAAATGGGTGTAGGCCTGAGAGATAGACGTCTGAGTCAAATTTGAGCCAAATCGGTGTTCGTATGTCCGAACTGATGTCATTTTTGTAAATGTACATTTGTAGGGGGCGCTACAGTGCGAAATTTCAATTTCTTTCAATAAATGGGTGTAGGCCTGGGAGATAGACGTCTGAGTCAAATTTCAGCCAAATCAGTGTTTGTATGTCTGAGCTGAAGCAATTTTTGTGATGGCAAATTTTCGAAAAAACTTTGCAACGTTTGTAACCTCGTCGCACAAAAACGGTGACACCGATTCAAAAAATTCGGGTAACTTTTGATGTCCCACTTCTCTAGATACTGTACACCGATTTTGAGCTCATTCGGCCAAACGGCTTAGTAGGAGATAGCTAAAATACAACGTCAGCGAAAACGCTGACTCAGCATTTTTGAAATTTCAATCCAATATGGCCGACTAAGGGTTGGTTTAGGGGCGTGGCCGTAATAATATTTTTTGTTTGTCTCCTCATGATGAATCTGTGTACCGATTTTCGTGGCTCTACGACAAACTTTATGTTGGACAAGCTCCCATTGGCGCAATGCATTTCCACTGTTCAAGGGGGCGCTGCGGCAACATTTCTTTACTGACCTCTACGAAACCTATATGTAAATTCAATTTCTCGCACTTCTGAATTTTAGGCAAAATTTGGTGAGTTTTCGTAAATGTTCAGAGGGTCAAAATTGAGCTCAAAGAGCAGGAGAAAAATAATAAGAATCTGAGCACAAGAACAATATAGCCGTTTCTATGGCAACCACATATTTGGCCTTATTTGAAAGCTCTCGAGCTCCCCCACATGTCTGTCTCAGTTCCGTGAATGTGAATATGTGTGAGAGTGGCGACAGTGGCGAAAGGCGACCGCGTCACTGGCGATTTCGTCCCCATGCGCCCACAGCAGACTCAATAGGCCCTGCGCCGGCTTTACTCGGCTCGGGCCTAACAATGATATTCAAAGGGATCATGTGGATGTGGACAGGGGTCTGGACCAGCACGCATGTTGGACTAATGTTCTATCAGTGATGGTCTTTTCACCCTACAAGTGTTTTTCTTGTATTTTTATATGTACTTCTCGGATTTTTTTGTTTTGTTTTTTGCCACTTACGGTTAAGGAACCAAATATGGTAACTTCACTTCACTGACCTTGATTTTCTACATAGCCATAAAAAAATGTGTAAAATTTCACAAAAGTAAATACATTGTTATGTCCTCCAATAACACACTAAGGTTGAATTTTAAATTTCAGAGTATTTCTTTTGAATGAACTATAAAGGGTTAAGAGAGCGTTGGTCTATAATAGGATAGAAGGTTACTGCTGCTTTCCCTCGTCTAATTTTATTTTGTTTATTTTATTTCTAATGAGGATACCTGACGGTCATTAAAAGCAGCTTATAAAGGCTGTGCTTTTGCAGTGCAAAGTGTTTAGGATAAACGTTGTTGTGAGTTTTGGCCCAGAGAATAATTAAGAGAATAAATAAGTGTAATCTTTAAATTTAGAGGATTATTTTAGCAACGTTTAAAAAGTGAATTATGCTACTTGTTGACATTTATTCAGAGAACTGTATTGTACTGCGTAAAACTATCTCTACCGTCACACTACTGAGCTTTGTTGTTTTTGTAGGGTTGTAATGAGCATGTCTGCTAATGAACAATTTAAAAAGACCAAATTAACTTAACCCCTTAAAATCCACCATGTCACCTTTGACCCATTTTAGGGTTAAGGGTGAGTTGGGGGAAGGGTTACATTTTAGCTGCATGTTACATTGTAGCCACACACAGATACTAAAAGATGTGTCCATACAAATGAAATCTAATGCATATTGGCCTTAGACTCCCTCTGTTAAAAGCCTAAATCTAACCTTGTATGAAAAGTGTGGATGTTAAATAAGTCAGAACTAAATGGCATCACCTGGCATGGGTCAGTGTTTAGTGTGTCCTCTGTTCTCATGACAGAGGGTAGTCCAAACAATAAGAAACATATACATGTGTTGAAAGAAATGTGGTGTAAAACAGTCAGCAGATTAGATCTGTAAAGCTAATATTGTCTGCATAAAACACGGTGACACTAAATACTTGCCTCTTTGGTCTGTGACATTTTTTCACATGAATGTTTTTTAATGCTGTTTACATATTTCCTATCTGTTAAAGTTGTATCTTGATTCAAAGACTGATAAATTGTTAGGTGTGGTCATTGTAATGTTGTTAAAGCAACAAACCAAGACTTTTTCACACTGTGTAGGTTGAATTTATTACTTTCTCCAGCAAGGTGTAGAGACAACAATCATCTCTGGAATGAAAGAGATTTTCATGACTTTAATGTCTAAACATAAGTAATAAAATCCACCAAAAAATGTGATACTGCTACTCTGTTTAAAATATTTTCAAATATAAGTAGCTTTTTTGCACTTTTTTTAAAGAAAACTTCTTTAACTGGCAGAAATTTTTCATATCCTTCCTCTATCAAACTACTTATTTAACAAACATTTTTAGACTCACTACTGAAGTTGATTACAGTTTTAAAGAACTAGCTTTAGCCAAACATGTGGGTTAGTGACACACATCCATAACAGTTGCATACAGACACAGGCCTGTCTACTGACTGTGCAGTATGATTCATGTTAAGCATATCAAGTTACCCCTTCACCCGAGTTGCACCAGTGGGAAGGATTTCATTCCATGGATACATTCCCAGCAGTGAGCTCTCTTTGTATGTTAAGCCTCTTTCTCACTGCAAGGTTTATTGGGAAACTGTCTTGGCTGGGGTGGGGTGGGTGGGTTGGCACCACCTCAGCCTCCATTTGAGTCAAGCAAGGTCAGTATGCAGCAATCTGCACATGAGGTGATGGTGAAAAATGAGCAGGCCCAACACAGGAATGTGGTGAATGTGTGTAGAGGAGACAACACTCTGAAGCTGAAGCCCTTTGTTGTTAGTCTTTTCAGACACTTTTTTATTTAACTTGACTGATTTTTAAAGATCAATCTAATATTGATAGTTTCAAGCAGGAAATATACAATAACCAAATAATCATACAATATCATCCATGTCCTCCCCCAAATATTTTGTTGGTGAAAATCCAATATTCATATGTGAAATGAACTGTAATCACTTTATTACAAATTGTTGAGTTTAACAAGTCAAAGTAATAACTATGTAAATAAATCTAACGAATGTGGGATTGAACATCAACATAATTAAAAAAGTTTTTAAAAAAATCATAACAGTAAAAAATCCAGATTGGAGTCAGCCTTTCCCCATTAGAATCCTAATATTACTTATAAACTGCTGGTTAATTGGTCTATCCCACGACACTCTTGTAGCATCTTTCTTTCCTGATTAAATAAAGGTTAATAAATAATCTATCTCTCGTATGATTTGTGATGTTCATACAACATATAGGATAAATAATTTTTTCTATATTCCTATATATAAGAGTATGGAAGGTCATTAAAATATGAATATTAAAGGTGTAACAATCAAAGATTTTCTCTAAAGCTCAAGCAGTGTTCGTTAAGTTATTAATCTTTTTCTGACTGTTTTTTGTTATCAGGTGACATGATATCAGTGTTTGTATTGGCTCTACAAATTGAACCAGTGATAAATGAAAGTGACTGTGGTTTGTCCAGTCACAGTTATTACATAATCACTTTTATCGCAGTTATTTTCTTCACATTCACCTCATAGTCAGAACTGTCCTTTTTCACCACTATCCCCATGCCATTTTCCACAGTTTGAGATTAAACTCTTAGCAGAAATGTAATTTTGATTTTCTTATTCATTTGACTAGATGTACTGTACGTTTAGAAATTGTGGCATTAAAACTTATTAATTGGAATTCAGTTTAGACAGTTTCACATCCATTATTATTTCATTATTGTGACTGCTATAAATGTGAAAAAAATGGAGTGTAGCTCATTCAGCAGTTCATTCCTCCAAACTGCAAGCTAAGTTCCTAGTTTTGTCCATTGTTTTGAGTCACAGCACTGATCTGGCAGAAATGACCTTGACCACAGGTTTGCAGGATCATCAAAATAATTTCTGTGCTTCTTCTCTAAGGTTCCCACCGCCACTACTGTTAAAACTGGCTGATATTTTACACAGAATTCATAACTTGTGATGGGAAGGGATGATTATTTGTGGACATCTGTGACAAGCTGGAATGAGAAGTATCTGACCACAGCTGGAGATTTTTATTTAACAGTATGAAACTCTGAACACATTTAAGACATGTAGCATCACATTATACTGCATATAAATACCATTAAACACATAAGAAGTCCTTTTTAAGTTTTCTAAAGTTGCAGATGTCACTGAACATCCGTCAGTCCTTGGGTGTCCGTAAAATTCACAAAAGTTCCTCATTAGAGCCAGTGTTTGTTTTGATGCTGACTGTAATTATTATATATGCCTTTAAAACTCCACTACTGACCTCTACTATGTGATTCCAAAATACACTCTACTAAGAAAAGTCCTCTATTCTGATGGACACCTTTTCATTCTTTGTGTCACATTAGATTTTCCTTTGACATGCTTTAAATGTTTAGTTCAAACTGCTTCTAATGGATAATCATTGTGTTTTATGGACCTCAACATGACTTTGATGAGTTTAGTAGCAGTGGGGTTGGGCTGTATTTCAGCTGGTAGGTCTTTGTTGAATGTTTGGCTTCTGCTGAGGCAAACCCATTTACAGCATGCAAAACTTACCCACCACATGGCCTCATGCGGTCTTCAGTGTTATTCATGTCTATGCGTTTGCCTCGCTCAACATCAAAGCACTAGCAGTATGTGTACTTGTGTATCCACCTGTTGCATGTTTTCATATAGGGAGTGGTGTTCGAGTTGCTGTGGTTAACGCTGAGATAAGAAGGCTTCTGTGTTCCTGTTTTCTGTTCAGTGTGACGTGTAGCTGGGAGAGTCACCATATTGATTGTGTGAAGCATGAAAGGATGACATAGAAAAACTATGCGTTCCCTTCCCCAATCTAAGATGACAGCGTTATTGTCCTTGGCTGCTCAGCGAAACATTTGTCTTTGACCAAGCGGAGGGGACCCCAAAGTAGGAGGGGGGCCTAGCCTCCCCTAAAATAATAGGACATGTTGATGTTTTCAGCTTGTTTGGACTTATTCTATGATGAGGTAAAGCTTTTATGTGCAACACCAATCTGACATAATTAGGCCAAAGTAAGTTTTCTCTGATGTGTTCTTCAGAGAAATACTAATCCTGTTTCCCCCTTTTTTCTTCCCTCGGTCCTTATGTTTTCCAATTCCTCAAAGGATCCCTACCGTGAATCAGGGTATCCTTATCCAGAGGCAATGGCATCTGGAGTGAAACTTTGTATCTCACCATGTAATGAAGCAGGACGATGGTCTATGTTTGTGCCTGCACTGCATTGCCAAGGCCTCCTGAGGCTCAGTCCTGAGGAATGTGGCTCAGGATCATTAAGGTCGCAGTCCTGCACTACCATCGAGCATCCAGCTCTCCTCATCACATGATCCAACAGAGACTCTCCCCGAGTGCCCGTTGTCATTGGCAACCGCTGACAATGGGACTGTGGAAGGGTCTCCCCTAATACTATTCATGTGCGTAGCCAGCGCTTCAGTCTGACGCCCAGACAGCAGCTCCCCTCCCGACCCCCCAGGGTTGTTTTTGTTCTCTGGGTTGTTTTTATCAAGAACAGACTGGGAAGCTACAAGTTCAAAACATGGGTTTGGTTGTGCAAGGCCTTTGCATAGTCATCAGAGCCCACTTGAAAAGTAAGGCTGCCAAGATAATTTTTTCTCATGCACAAATCCAAATAAAACACCAAAGCCAACAATCATTTTATTCTAATTAGAAATATTACTGCGTATCCAAAGCCAGATGTGGCTTATTTCCTTGTGCCATAGTCCACCATTGACTATGTTCGCATGCATAAAATATTTCAGTTTGTGTCTTTTTTTTTTTTCTGAAAAAGACTAAATTCCACAGAGAGATGAAGTCCAGTCGGTTCCAGTGAACTCTGGGACATAATTTTGACCTTGTTTGAATTACACTATCAAGCACAAAGGATGATTATCTATTTAAGATACAACTTTTCAAGTCAGGAAAGACAGTAGTTTGTTCTGAAGATAGTAAAACGACATCCAGTTTTGTGTGAAAGTGCTCAGTGGGCTGCAGGTTTTGACTTGCATGATAACACTAAGTCAGTTAGTACTTCAGAACATTTGACCTTGTTCTTGAAGGTGCACATTTCCAGTCTGTGTTTCCATACAGCTGTATCGATTAACTTCTGGCGACAGATGCGCCAATGTGTGAACACATCCTCTGTATTTGATATTTGTGCATATTCAAAAACCTGCTGATACTGGCTTTTGCAGTGTTTAAAATTGTTTCTCCTGTTTTCCAAATTTGTTCTATACATATACATGAATCCTCCTGAAGCCACAATAGTATCAGTTTATCCCGCTCATTTTAGTCAGAAAATGTTCCATTCAGAGGAAGTGGGTACACCTATCACATTCAGAATATTGTCAACATATTTGCTGAAATTAAGACACTGTTTAAAGTATGTGCCACAGTATTGCAGTAGGTGACAGAGTCCTATATTTTCTATTAATATCTATACATCCATGACATAAAATAGTCTCACATAAATTCTTCATTTAGGAGGCTGAGGTTGAGTGGCAATTCTGAAAGATAATTTAACATATTGCTTGTTTTATTCTTGTCATAGATGAAAAAAAGAATGTTTCCAACCCTAACCTGTTTTCCATCAGTACTGAGCCACATAAAGACCCAGTGTGTAAGATTTAGTGGGATTTAGGAGGACCTAATTACATAAATGGAATATAAAATTTAATCACCAGTTTATAAGCACATACCAGTGGCAGTCATTGTGGTTTTCTTACCTTAGACTGAGTTGTTTACATCTACAGAGGGAGTGGGTTATATTCTGTTGCTTTCTTTATTTTTTATATTAGGTGTTATCCAGTCTACATGTATTAATTATTGTCCTCTGAACTGAATAGCCCGGACCAGATAAAATAAACACTGGCTGGTATTGTAATTAGGGATGCCTGAATGAGGTCAAAGTGTGCAGGAATGGGATGGGAGTATTCATTTGGTTGGTATGTGACTTCACCACTAGTCATCCTCTGAACCGCTTTATCCTCGAGAGGATTGTGGGGGTGCTGGAGCCTGTCCCAGCTACCTATTTACAAAGGCGCAGTACATCCTGGATATGTCCAGTGCATAGAGATGAACAACCAATCACTCTCACATTCACAAATATGGCCAATTCTAGTAGCTATTAGTGCATATCTTTGAATGGTGGGAAGAAGTTGAGGTACCCAGAGACATCCCACACAAACACGGGGAGAACATTCAAACTTGGTGCTGGAATCAAACCCAGGACCTTCTTGATGTGAGGTGACTTTGCTAACCACTACACCACTGTGCCGCCCAACTTCACCTTTATATATGACTAAGTGGTGGACTTCACTATATGTGACTGAATATCACACAATGAATCTTTAATGTCTCCACAGGAGATTGTTTTGGTGGAGGGCAGCCGTGTGTTTGAGTCATGGAAGAAACCCCCTCCTCCTGTCTACATGGAGTTTTTCTTCTTCAATGTGACCAATGCAAAAGAATTTGAGAACGGAGCCAAGCCAAAGGTCACCCAGGTTGGACCCTACACATACAGGTAGGACACAACGGTTGAAGAAAGAAAAGAAAGCTATGCCTGTGTCAGGCAAGGCTTGTCAAATTTACAATCTGTCACTTCAGCAAATATATGAGCTGTTTCTGTTGATGGAGGTAAGTGGTGATCCTGTAAGCAAACAAACAGACACCTACGGAATATAAAAAAGCTATTAAATCCTCTTTAGTTATATATTCTTTTTCCTTTTTACTAAGAAGATCTAAAAAAAAAACAAAAAAAAAACTGCTGAAATTAACAAGTTTGTGTCATTTATACTTAGAAAATGGTATTTCAGTTTCTTACACTCTCCACTTCCTGTTTTGTTCTGTCAAGATCGTTGTTTTCTCTCCATTAGCCACCATTAATCACTCCGGAAGCACAAATAGAAACTTTTAAATAAATAACTAAGGTAACTGTTAAACTATCAAAAATGTCCTTCGACTGAGCTTATGTTTAACTGGTTGTTCAACCCAACATGGCAGTTGTGTTGAAAGAGGAAGAGTGGTGTGACTAAACCTGAGTTTACAGCTGTGTTATGGGGTGGCACTTTGTGACTTTTGGTGTCATTGTGTTTGTGCAGGGAGTACAGGTATAAGGACAATGTCAGCATGGTGGAAAATGGCACAAAGGTGTCGGCATACAACACAAAAGCTTTGTGTTTCTGAGAGACAAGTCTGTGGGCGACCCAACTGAAGACAGCATCACCACAGTCAACATCCCTGCTTGGGTGAGTCTTAATACATGAGGGGAGGGCGAGGGAGCGTTGAAGCAAGGGAACGTGGGTTGTATTTGTTAGACTTTGTTTATTGTTTCTTCAGTCCCTTTTTTTTTGCTGAGCACCTTCTACCTCTTTTTGTATTTGTTCCTGTCACCGCTACTCACCCTCTACTTCCTGTTATTAGGCTGTAATGAACAAGTTAAAAGGGAGTTTTTTCAAAGCCCCTATGGTTTCTCTATGGATGAGCTCTCTTGGGAGTGGTTTCTTCACTACCCGCACTGTGGAAGAACTTCTGTGGGGCTACGAAGACCCATTGCTGGCCCGCATCGCCACCACCAGCCCTGATGTGGAGAAGGTCTTTGGCCTCATGTACAAGGCATGTATACCTGAACAGAAGAAGGGGCAGCTCTATATGTAATTTCAGCATTGTTTAAATTGCAAAATGTGTTACAGAATGAATATGCGGTACCACAACGTAAAAATGATCAGGGAACAGAAAAAGAAATCAAAAGGGAAATTTGGTTTCAAACAAAAGGACCCAGTGCTACTTTTGAGGTCATTCCCAAATAAATTTTTCTCTGTATTGATCCTTTCATAAGTGATTTATCACCATTTATTGTAATATTATCCTCTGTATTTTGGTGGAGGTTTTCTTCAATAAAATTCCGTTTTTTTTCCTTATATTTAATTCACTGATCATATACATGTTCATTCAACCTCAGATTAAAGCTGAGGGTTATATCAGAAACAGAAAACTGAAGAAAAAGCAACTTTTTCAGTAAAATGTATCATAAACTGAACATTAAACAAGTGTGTCCATCCACTGTCATTGATCAAATTCCAATCAACACGTATTAAACATTTTACATGACTAGATAGTTTTGACCACCAGTGGATGTTTGGATCTGTATGGGTTAAATGACTCAATTTTTCACCAAAATCACTTCAGAAGAATTATCACAAAGTCCTAGTCCTTCTACAAGGATGATTTACTTTTACTTTTAAATAAAAAGAGTATCTAGCGAAAATTCTTGTTTTTCCAGTTTACTTTTTGGAACAAATACACATACTGTACATCAGCTATTTACACCCAGGTATGCATATAAAATGATGTTTACTGTCATATTTTAGGTGTCTACAAGTTCATTTGGATCATGAGTAAATGGATCTGTACCAAGACTTTTATGCAGGAAACAAGATTTTTCTTTTCTGCACAAATAAGAGTTCTCTTTTTTTCTCTCCAGTTTTCGGTCACAGTTTTGTTTCCTGTTTGTGGTCCATATTGTGGGACAAAATAGATCTTTTTACTGTATTACCATGATTTAGCACACATCATCTGACAGTAGGTTGAGTTGTAAATAACACAGTTTATTTTGGACACCTAGGTGCTAATGGGCTCTTTCTGCTAATATTGCAATAGTTATCACAAGAAATAATACTACAATGTCAGTGTTAATGTCTAATACAGGGTGGGGAAGCAAAATTTACAATATTTTGAGGCAGGGATTGAAAGACAGTGTATGGCCAATTAGTTTATTGAAAGTCATGAGAATTTATTTGCCACAAGAAAATTTCCATAATAGAAAATGTTTTTATTCTATGTGTCCTTCTTTCTCAATAACTGCCTTCACACGCTTCCTGAAACTTGCGCAAGTGTTCCTCAAATATTGGGGTGACAACTTCTCCCATTCTTCTTTAATAGTATCTTCCAGACTTTCTGGTAATAGTTTTGCTCATAGTCATTCTCTTCTTTCCATTATAAACAGTCTTTATGGACACTCCAACTATTTTTGAAATCTCCTTTGGTGTGACGAGTGCATTCAGCAAATCACACACTCTTTGACGTTTGCTTTCCTGATTACTCATATGGGCAAAAGTTTCTGAAAAGGTATGGATAATAGTGTTAGGTATGATTATAACATCAATATATGTTTGGTTTCAAAACAATTGACGTAGTGCCTGCTGAGAAAAAACAACTAAATGTTCATTGTAAATTTTGCTTCCCCACCCTGTATACATGTATGTGCAGCTTTAACAACCTTCTACAGGTCAAGCATGACAACATGTTTAAATTTGTTTGTGGTTTAGAAAAATGGAAGTAACAACGGAGAATTTGTCTACCATACTGGGGAGCAGAACTACATGGATTACGGCCGGGTTGAAACATGGAAAGGCCAAAGGTACTGCTAGTGCACCACACATATATACACACACACACACACACACACACACACACACACACATGCTTTCATCACACAGGGTTTCACTGTTGTGAAACTCACGGATTATAAAAGGTGTTGTTGGTACATTCAGTCTGGCTGTATGCAGATTCTGATCTGTTTGCTTGTCGGTCTGGGCTGCTGTCCTCGGCTCAGGACACGGAGCAGGACATCCTGATACTTTGAATGCCTTAATAATGGCTTTTAGTGACCTGGGTTCACCTCCTTTTAATTGTTTTTAGTTTCCCTAAAGATTCTAATTACACTTGTATCCCATGGGAGCCTTATTTTCAACTCGGAATTCCAGATAAAATGCATTTGATCATCAAAGTTTTTTTTTTTTTAATCTACTACTATTTAGATAGAGATGATAAAACAGTTCTCTGTACAAGAAAGAGTTCAGATAACAAGAAAAAACAAACAACAGCAAAAGAACGTCTTTACGTCATTATTTATAAAATCAAGGAAAGTACTTTAACTCTTTATCAGGCAAGTGACTTTTTTTTTGGTAATTTCTGAACACATTGCAAGACAGTGACAACAACAGTTCCAGTGAGGACAGTGAAGCAACAATCTGAGGTCCAATGTGGTCTCCAGGGTCTGTCAGGTCCAATGTGGTCTCCAGGGTCTGTCAGGTCCACCTCCAATGGAACGAATAAAAGGAATGATGTTCAAAGGGATCATGTGGATGTGGACAGGGGTCTGGACCAGCACACATGGGGGTCTAATGGTCTAGAAGTGATGTTTTAATGTTCTAAAATACATGTTCCTTTCGCTTTACATGTGTTTTTCTTGTATTTTTTATATATACTTCTTGTATTTTTTTGTTTTTTTGCCATTTACAAGCAAGAAATCAAATATGGTAACTTCATTGGCCTTGATTTTCTGCATGACGGAGAGAAAATTGGAAAAATTTCACAAAGTAATACAGTCTTGTTATGTCCTACAATAACACACTAAGGTTGAAATTTTAAATTTCAGAGTATTTCTGTGAGTACCCTATAAAGGGTCAAAGATGCAGTTGCCAAAAGACATTAAGAGCTCATTTAATTTACCATTTTTTCATTTTGCAGCCAGCTGACCTTTTGGACATCTGACCAAAGCAACAGCATCAATGGATCAGATGGAAGCGCCTTCCACCCCCTACTCCAGAAGAATGAACGCATTTATATCTTCACTCCAGACCTTTGCAGGTATGGTCAAGTTCAGCACCACACTCCTCCTGCCATCTGCATGTTTTGATTGGAAAACTTACATGTTTACTCAACAATCCCTCACTGATGGTTGGAAAAGTTCACAGTGCCTCTTCAGGTCTTTTTATGTAGTTGGTTTGGTGCATCTATGGTTGCAGACCTTAGCTCAGGGTGAAAATGGTTAATGTGGGTCCTCAGATTCACTGTATTCCTGAACGTATTTACTTTTAGTGAAGCAGATTTTACAAATGGTGTGATTTTGTCCAATTTATGCTTCCCAGTAAGTTCATAGAATCCATACTATGCCCTGATCTGCTGTCAAGATGGTGCATTTATCAGTCATGTGTTTATCACCTGGGAGATTCTACCTCCCTCAGCATGAAGTTAACCCACAATTCACTGCATGACAGCAACGTAGCGTAACTTTAGAACTTTATTGTCCGGCCAAGGCTGAACAATCATTAATGAGCTTCAGTATTGTTTAGCTTTTATGTAGGATACAGACTCTTGAAAACTGATTTACCGCAACACTGCAGAAGTCAACATCATGATGTGTCTTAGAATCGAGAAATTTCCACATCTCTAGCGCAAAGGCATTTTCTTGCACACTATGAATTGTTAATATTGGAGAGAAACCTTAAAGAAGTGTTTTCAGCTCCCCTCATTATGTGTTAGGCATTTGAAGTGTGTTAAAATGTTTGATTATTGATTGATTATTATTTCTCAGTAAATAACAGTTCTACAGTTTTTTCTTCTCTTTGCACTAGGATCTTTTATTAATACAGAGCCTGAATCACAATATTGGTTTATGTCAGTAAAAAGATATTAATGAATATTCAGAGCAGTAATAATTGGTCCCAACTGTTAATGCAAATAGTGAAACCTATTATACGGATCGGTGCAGCGTCTGCAGTGATGCAGTCGTTGTACCGGTCGGTTGTGGTGAAGAAGGAGCTGAGCCGAGAGGCGAAGCTCTCGATTTACCGGTCAATCTATGTTCCTACCCTCACCTATGGTCATGAGCTTTGGGTTAGGACCGAAAGGACAAGATCCCGGATACAAGCGGTCGAAATGAGTTTCCTCCGTAAGGTGGCTGGGCGCACCCTTAGGTATAGGGGGAGGAGCTCAGCCACCAGGGAGGAGCTCGGAGTAGAGCCACTGCTCCTCCGCGTCGAGAGGGGCCAGCTGAGGTGGCTCGGGCATCTCTTTTGGATTCCTCCTGGATGCCTCCCTGGGGAGGTGTTCCGGGCATGTCCCACCGGGAGGAGACCTCGGGGAAGACCCAGGATACGTTGGAGAGACTATGTCTGTGGGCTGGACTGGGAACGCTTCGGGGTCCCCCCGGAAGAGCTGGAGGAGGAGTCTGGGGAGAGGGAAGTCTGGGCATCCCTCTTCAGACTGTTACCCCCATGACTCAGCCCCGGATGAAGCGGAAGATAATGGATGGATGGATGGATGGATGAAACCTATTGCAGAAAGTTTTGCAAACATTTCACAAAGTGTATTTTCACCTAAGGAGCCATACAGTTAAGCATAGATCCAGTCAATTTGGTTGTTAAAATCTTTTGCATAAGTGCAAGTGTAATCTACGGTCTGTAATATGACATTCACCAGAAGCAGGTGTGATTACAATAGTTGGAAAAAAATCTGTTTTGGATACATGACCTACATTGATAATGTTTGCCTCAAAGACCTAAAGAGACAGGTGTGGGCTTTTGTTTTGAGTATGGACGTAACATTCACTGGCCTTGAGTCCCATGGTTTGTTATCATAACATCCTGATCACTTACAAGCAGCGCAACAGGTGACCTCCGTTTTCTTACCGGAGCCTTATCGCCTATAGTGTGAGGCCGTCTGAAAGAGTAACACGCCAGTTTCCAGGAAACACTAAATCAACAATGTTCATGGTTTAAAGCATAATGGAACTTCTTTTTCTCTGGTATCCTCATTGAGTTTTTCATGTAACAAAAACAATTAAAAAAAAAAAAGGATAAATACAAATATAAGGCAAGAGGCTGGAGAGATGTGATTGGAAGGTTATGCCATGTGTAACAAAAATAAAGAAGTACAGGTTCTGTTCCTATAATGGAACTTTTTTAAAGTTTGTGTTGTTGTCAAGTGTTGATTTGTCCAGAGAAAAAAAGTGGTGGAGGGTTATGTTTTTGGCCACTTTGTTGACTTTCCACTATGTTTTTCATCTCAACTGTTACAGTATACCTGATAATGTTTGTAAGAACATGACAAGTTCAGAATAGATGCTGAACTTTGAACAGATTTGGTTTCTACACTGTGACTAATGATTCCTTATTGTCTAAATTTGCGGATGTTCAGGCTTGTTGCAAAGTAAAGACTCCCGGTAGTGATGACTCTTGTAGTTTTGATGATGGTCTTGGACTGAAAAAGCACTAGCCGACCTCTTCCCCTTTTTGTTGAGCATGGAAAGAATCTGTTGGAGTGCTTTGGCTGTACCTTTGACACTGTTTGGATGTGTGTCAAAAAGCCCTCTCCCAAATGTTTACAGCACACTTTCACCTACTTGTATTTATTCCCTTGTGACTAACTGATGACTGTCTGTGTTATTGTGACAAAGGTAATGCCACCAACCCTATTTCCTTTACTGTAATTGAAAGGAAGTGTTGTGTGTACAGTGGAAATGTATAACACGATAACCTTTCAACTGCAGTGTTTTTCCTACTGTTATATTATGTACGTCAGATCACAACAGAAGTCATTTAAAGATACCTTTCCTATAGAACAGGTGTATACCTTGTCCTTTTATTAAGCAAACTAAACACCCTTATGTTATTTATCTTATTTACATGATGGCAGGTCATTTCTGTCTCTTCTTCTTGTACTCTGTATCGTGCACACACACGTACGCACATTCAGGATAGCACACATACGTTCAGCAGAAAGAGTGTGTAGGAAAATATGTCACATCGGCCAAGTGAGATCCAGACCAAGATATCTGCACTTTTTAAATGCTCCCAGGATGGCAAAGATTGCAACACTAGCTCTCCTGGCAGTAGCAGCCGGAGTAGCTCTCCTGCTGCGGGTCCAAGTATAGAAAAAAAGCCCAAGTGCTGCACGCCTTGGCCCCGACAAGTAGCAAAGGTTCAGTCATCACTGGATGAGAAGTTTGGACTCAGATTGACTGTCAGAGGGGATAAACTCCCCATGGCTGTTTTACTTAATTTAACCTTTATTTAACCAGATAAAACCCATTGATATCAGGATCTCTTTCACAAGGGTGACCTGGCCAAGGGGTCAGCAGCACATGTCATAAGAGCAGTTATGAGGAGGTGACAGTATAGATTAAATAAAACATACAGTTTTAGAGGTGCAGTAGTGTTTGGCTGTAAAAGATTTTGGTAAGTAAGTGGATGGATGGATGGATGGATGGATGGATGGATGGATGGATGGATGGATGGATGGCAGGCAGTTGGCAGTGACACAAATTGAGTTTTTGCATGAACGTGATTTATTGATTAAACTTCTTCAATGTACCGCAGAAACATGTAGAAAAATGTAATAGATAGATAGACAGACAGACGAAAAATGCACTCTTTGTGGATAATTGCCATAAAACAAATGTTCCCATGTTTCATTCATTGTAGAATAATTGTTTGGTTTTTACAGTTTTTATTTATTTGTTGCTGTTATGAATAGAACACGGCTGTAAACCTAAGGAAAATACTGAAGTAAATTACATTTTTCACCTTTAAAGTGTCCTCTATGTATGATTTGCTCGTGCTTATGTGCTTACAACAATAAGTTTCTGTTGGAAATATGTTTCCTACTGGGAGCTGGTTGGTTGTTGACATTAGCTAACTGTTGGTAAGTTAACATCGGCCTACATCTACCAGTAGTGGCTTTTTAAATGCCACTATAATAACAATAGATTTGCTGCAGTAGATTGGCCTTTTCTTGCTCCATTCTAACATAGAGAACCTTCCATGTATTACTTTGTATTAGTTAGCTTCAATAGGGATCATTATAAGGCAGTTTTAGGGAACACTCACAGGGAAGACTCTTACTTAGCTGTTCTCACAAAGGTCAAGGGAAAGGTCTGTACAGTATTGTTGCACAATTGGTGGGCTGCGTAGCCAAGGGCCACATCCTCCCAGCAATTTGGCAGACACTATATAGGCTCCTTTGTTCTAAATGAGAAGCATCAGGATTCCCTGGACTGAGCAGAATTGCGGACAAACAGCGCTCATCACAATCATGCAAATCTCTTGGCATGTTGTTAAAACACCCCGAAAAAATACATTAGAATGAAAGTTTGAATATTTCCCCTTCCCAATCCACAACTTGAAGGCCATGCTGAAGAAGATTTTAGCATATTAGTAAAGTCAGCATGTTTTCTTTCATGACATTCAAAGGCATTTTTAGTTAGGTATGTGTTCAAAATTTCATTTCATTTCTGCAGTTGTACAGACATTAATATTCAGAAAGTTTATTCTTCCTCTTCATCTTCTTCTACATGTTTTTCTCACAACCATGATTGAAGTGTTAAACAAGGCTCAAGACTTTACTCTATCGGCTGAATCAGTATCTTGATGTCTACAACTACTTATACTACCCAAAAGTACTCACCCACAAAAGTTTAGCATCAAAACTATTCATACAAGGGGCGTTCAATAAGTAATGCCCCAGACCCACTTCCAGTTGTCTGATATAGCTGAAATTTTGCATGTGCAATGATTTATATCTCTATGGGTTATGTGGCAAATTACAGCTCTGAACTAATTGTGGTTTCTGATTTACAAGTGTTTGAACTGAGTCAGGTGTGAAATGGAGCCTGTTGAGTGTCGCGCAGTGATCCGGTTTTTGTATTTGAAAGGACACACACCACAGGAGACTTTTGATGAAATGAAAGAAACTTATGGTGATGATGCCCCATCATATGACCTTGTAAAACGCTGGCATCGTGAATTCAAACATGGCCGGAAGTCTGTGTAAACAGCTCCCAGACCTGGTCGCCCCCCTTCTGCCATTGATGAGGCATCTGTCCGTCAAGTTGAGGCTGCCATTTTGGAAGATCGGCGCATTACTATTCGCCAAATAGCCCAAGAGGTCAAGATTAGTACAGGGTCTGTGGAAACTATCATTCATGACCATTTGCATATGAATAAGGTGTCTGCCACATGGATTCCCAGGTTGCTCACACCTTTCCAGAAGCAAGAACGCGTCGAGTGCTCGAGGATGAATTTGGAGATGTGCCAAGAAGATGAGTCAAAGTTTTTCAAAAGACTGATTACACAGGATGAAACCTGGGTCTATCACTATGATCCAGAGACCAAAGCCCAGTCAATGCAGTGGAAGCACTTGGACTCACCACCTCCAAAGAAGGCAAGGGTGCAGCCCTCCGCTGGCAAGGTCATGCTCACAGTCTTCTGGGATCAGGACGGAGTAGTGATGACAGATTTCCTGGCAAAGGGTACCACAATTACAGGAGCCTATTATGCTCCACTTTTGAGGAAATTAAGAGAAGCTATCAAAATCAAGAGGCGGGGCAAGATCAGCAAAGGTATCCTCCTCCTGCAGGACAATGCTCCGGTCCACAACTCACATGTCGCCAGATCAGAAGCACGGGTGTGTGGCTATGAAATCCTCCCCCATCCTCCCTACTCTCCTGACCTTGCACCCTCTGACTTTCACCTCTTCCCAGCCATGAAGTTGTTTTTGAAAGGAAATTGTTTCCCAGATGATGCAGCCTTGATTTCTGAAGTCACGTCGTGGTTGGAGGACCAACCTGGGGTGTTCTACAAAAACGGTCTCCAGAGCTGCATCAAACGATGGGAGAAATGCATAACTCTGGGTGGTTCCTATGTAGAGAAAGACTAATAACTGTGCCAAGTTTCATTGCTCTACTGCTATGGGAAGTGGGTCAGGGGCATTACTTAATGAACGCCCCTCGTATGAGTGGCTGTGCAAATTTGCAACATCACACTTCAGTGTATCTGATCCAGTTTTATCTGTTTATTTGGGTCTGTCTGTCTGTGCTGCTCAGGTAAATACACATATGCTGCAAACTGAATGTCATTCATATGACGCTGAAGTTATAGAAACGAATCACTGTTCTGCTTGTCTAGTTCAGGGGAGTCAAACATGTAGCGTGTGGGCCAAAACTGACCTTCGAAAGGTTCCGGTCCAGCCTGCAACAGTAATTGCAAAGTGTAAAAATTACACTGAATATTCAAACAGTCAAGGGTGTTGAACTAGTTTAGTTCAGGTTCCACATACAGACCAATTTGATCTCAAGTAAAATAACAGTATAGAATAACCTATAAGTAATGACCCCAGATTTTCTTCTTATTTTAATGTGAAAAATATAACATTACATTTAGAAAATATTTACATTTACAAACTATTCTTTAACAGTAAAATGTGAATAACCTGAAGAAGTATGAAGACCATGGAATGTTTAAAGAAAATAAAGTGCAATTTTAACGATATTCTACCTGTTACTAAATGTTTTGTGCCTTTGTAGATTCGATCCGTAATGCACATGTATTAAAGTTAAGGCGTAATATTGTTAAAATTGCACTTATTTTTCTTTTTTTTCGGGTTATTCGCATCTTTTTTGTGAAAGGATAGTTTTTTAAGGTAAATATTTTCATAATTTATAAGCTATTATGCTACTCATAAGTTTTTTCATGAAAAACAGTCTGGGAATGGCTGGACATCAACAGCTCTATCACAGTGGTTGTTTACATGACGTCTGATTCACACAACTGGACTGATTGAAGCCCTTATTTGTGGTGAAGCAACATCGTTCCAAAAAGAAAAAAAGGCAGATTTTTCACCCGAATATTCGCAGTCTATGTGAAAGTTGCAGCATAAAGGCCTTTAGAGTGGATGTACTGTGAAGAGAAAATGCTGTTACTCTGAGACCGGTTCCAACCAGGTCACCATATTTACACAAATGTGGTAAATACAACACAACTCCAAAAGCCCAGTGACTTTCCAAGAGACAAACTCCGTTTTTTTTTTTTTTTACATCACCATCTTACTCACAATTTTCATCAAACCATACATAAAACTTACATCCACACATTCAGCTGGATCTTCTCTCTTAACAGTGAGAAGACTGCAGTGATTTGAGGTAGTGCCTGCAAATGAGAAACTAGTGTTTGGGGGCTACTACATGCCAGACAGCCGTGGCTGGAGGCCCAGGATGTTCAAACTATTACATACTAAAGAGTTTGTGGAAACTGAATGACTCTGTGAAACGAATGCTTTGCTAAAAGGGACAGTCACTGTCCCATTAAAGAAATATTCATCTAAAAAAAAAAAAAGAAATGCTTCTTGTCATGATTGCTTGATTTACTGTAATCTCAGCTTTGGAAGAGTAGGCACAGTGGTGTAATTGTCCCTGGAGAAGTGGGTATACTCTTAATTTTTGCCTTTTTTTTTTTTTTTTTTTTTTTAAATATAAAGTAGTGCAGAAAAACACTGTTTTAGAAACAGTAACATGTAAGACTACTCTATTTATTTTACCCAAAAATTTGTCAGTAGTATTTGCTCACTATTATAAAATTATCATGACTTGATCAGGAGCAGTTTGTAGGTTTTACTGGACACACAAGCAGCTGCATGAATGGACATGGATTCAACAGGAGGCAAACATAGGATAACATTAGCCTTTCATTACGTTAGCCTTTCATAACATTAGCCTTTCATAATGTTAGCCTACTCACACAGTTTAACTGTTGGCGACAACATCTCTCCTCTAAATATGCAGTCATATGTAAAGTAATTTAAAACAGTGACTCATTTGGAAACCACCTTAAAACTTACCTCAGAATTATGTATTAAGTAGGTTCTCTTGATATGTGTCACTCACTTGAAAGACGTTTATTTTGCCTTTCCCGTTCGTATTTCCAATAGAGGGTCTGCACATGATGTTACCACTAGTGGAAGTCATGGCGGTTACGCCCACTGACTGTCAGAAAGAGAAAGATGATTGACAGCGTTGGCTTCAATACTGTCTGAACTGAAGAACAATATTTAATAAAAAATGGGGCAGAGCTGTTGTGAGATTGATTGTATTTTCAGGTTCTTAAAGCAGTGGGAGCTATTGTTTTACAGACACCCAAAGACAAAGAAAAGAGAAGCAGATGGATCCACAAATCCAGGAAACCAAACCTAGATCTGTGGATCCTGTTTGGTGTCAGCCAACATTCATTTCTGCTGTATTTTTGGGTCCAATCAGACCTGAAATGACCTATTGTTTTGGCTAACGTTCCTTCTTAGTGCAGCTCTTGGTTTCATGATCAGATCTTTCATGGTTTTTGTCTTCATTTTGTGATTGTGAACCTTGTGCTCCTACATGATTAGTAAACTAACTGAAACTGAGGCCAACCTAGTTTTTCAAATAAGGGGAACTGGAGAATAAAGCTACGACGGAGTATTAGGACCAAAGAAGAAAAGAAAAACACTGGGCACTACCAGAAGAAAGTCATAAAATATGGAGATAAAACCTGTAATTCTATGAGAATAAAGTCGAATACAAAAAGAATCACAATGTTATGAGAATAAAGTCATAGTTATAAAAAAAAACCTCATAATTTAACAAAAATGTCATTGGTTTATGAGATTAAAGTCGTCATATTCTGACAATAAAGCCATAATATTATCAGAATAATGTGTTAATTTAAACCAGGTGGTGTAAATCTGCTAATTTCCCAGAATGCAGTGGTGCCCTGCTGGTCCACAGCAGTAGTATCTGTGTTGGATAAAGGACTGGATCTGAACTAGACTCAGTAAATCTGCTCAGTCCCAGTAGATCATGCATATATTCACTGGGGTCAGTCCACCCTTTGGATCAGCTGGTTCTGGGCCCTAGTTTTGGACCCTTTGGATCAGCTGGTTCTGGGCCCTAGTTTTAGACCCTTTGGATCAGCTGGTTCTGGGCCCTAGTTTTGGAGCCTTTGGATCAGCTGGTTCTAGGCCCTAGTTTTGGAGCCTTTGGATCAGCTGGTTCTGGGCCCTAGTTTTGGACCCTTTGGATCAGCTGGTTCTGGGCCCTAGTTTTAGACCCTTTGGATCAGCTGGTTCTGGGCCCTAGTTTTGGAGCCTTTGGATCAGCTGGTTCTGGGCCCTAGTTTTAGACCCTTTGGATCAGCTGGTTCTGGGCCCTAGTTTTGGAGCCTTTGGATCAGCTGGTTCTGGGCCCTAGTTTTGGAGCCTTTGGATCAGCTGGTTCTGGGCCCTAGTTTTGGACCCTGGTTGTCAGTCCTGATGAAACCATGTATATTTGTTTAAGGTCCAAACAGCGCTGATCCCCTCCACCCTGGATCAGGTCAGGATCCTCCATTTGTGTCCACATGTCAGTGTTCATGGACCACTTGTTCTTTGGTAGCTCGTACAGATCCATGTCCAGTCCAACTGTCCTTCATTTAATTTCAGATTTCACATTTTCCCTTTTCTCTGGCTGTGTTTACTGCTATACTCCGTTATGTTGAGCAGGTTGGTTTAAGACACTCAGTCTGACTGAGAGGGGCGTGGCCTGGGGGGAAAGTGACGGATGTGTAGACCCTCTATAATCGTTCAACAAGAGTTGCAGTGTCCTGTCAATCAGCTGGGGTGGCACTGGCACCTGAGGTGTCCAATCAGGTTCCAGAGGTGGCTGGCACTAGTTAGCTATATTTTCTCAGCATGACCCACCCTACTCTGCCTCTGATTGGCTCATCAGTCCTCATGCCTAAAGTTAACCAATCCAATCAGTGAAGACACCAAGTACTAGCCAATTAGAGGCAGAGTAAGGCAGGTCATGGCTTCACCATCCTAGTGGGAAGAAAGGGGCAGTTTTGCTTGCAGATACTGCTGAATGGTGCACATCAGGGGGATTTAGAAGTGGTATACGCAATGGTGACTGAACAATAAGTAGGTATACGCTGCATACCAGCCTATACCCTGGACTACACCACTGAGTAGGCAATAATGATTGGTAGCTGTGAAGGAAACCATTGTTAAAGAGATGTGATATTAGTGACCCAACAGAATTCATAGGCTTAAAAACCACAGGAGAAACTCACAAAAAACGATTGAGGGATTGACCCTTGTATTCTCTGTAGATAACTTCCTGTTTAATGCACTGTTTCAAATGGTTCCACTGCTAGGCTGTAAATGACCAGAAAACTATAGTGTTGCTTTAGTGGAAGAGGATGCTGTAAATGAAAAAAATGAATTTATTCCTTCTTACAGGGAGCTTGTTTTTTGTTTCCAGGTCAATTTACATGGAGTTTGAAAAAGATGTTGAGGTAAAAGGAATCCCAGCCTACCGCTTCACACCACCACGTTCCGTTTTGGCTAGCAAAGAGGAGAATGAGGCCAATACAGGGTTCTGCGTCAGCCCAAAGGAGTGCCTGGGAACCGGCCTCCTGAAAGTCAGTCCCTGTCGAAAAGGTAAATGTCATCTTGTGCAGACTTAACAGATTTTCCCAACCACATTTTTTATGTTTTTAGCCTCAAAGGTCTTTTCTGTTTCTGCTTTTTTACACTCATAACAAAGTATGTTTGTTATGTTTAAACTAGCTATGTGATTGTTAGACACCCCCCCACACACACACACATTCACATACACACACACATAACAAAGTATGTTTGTTATGTGTGTGTGGGGGGGCGGTTTCTAACAATCACACCCTTTTAAAAGCTAGTTTGATATGGACTTTGTTGCTTTATCCTTTGGTCAGAAAATACAGTAGACTGAAAACTGTTACTACTGTAATAACACGAGATAAAGAATAGATTAGAGCAGAGCAGAAATCAGAGTGAAGCTGTTCTGTTTGGGCCATTATTTCCACCTTGCTGTCAACAGTATTACTAATACCCTCTAAATGACCCATGTGACACAGCTCTCCAGGCCTCGACACACCTCAGACGCCATCTGACCATGACTGGCTCAGTAGCTGAGGGGCGGTAAGCCCTGTCACCTGACTCTGGCCTTGAATGTTGCCAGGCATTACCTTAGTGCCAGTGTTCACAGTAACATTGTCCCTCGTGTGTCTCGGAGATGGTGTGTTTTTAGTTTTTTAATCTGTTTTCACATTTCTTGTGCATTTTGAAAGCTCATTTTTAGGTTGTTGGAACTATGAGGATGTAAGGTATTATTTTTACTCCATGGTTTAGCAGTTACTCTTTGCCATAACTGGGTTCCTGCAGGGTGTTAAAAAGTCTTAAAAGTCTTGAATTTATAAATCTGCATTTAATACCTTAAAAAAGTCTTTCGAAGGTCTAAACTTGTTCACTGTTTTATGTTTAAATGTGTCTGGGAAATGTCCAAGCTGCAAAGAAAGGAACATTAGTCTATTCAGTTACACCTGTTCCCACCCAACAATTTATATTGAAATTAGGAACCAATTATGGCGAACTTTGCAGAAATGATCACAGGACATTCAGCCCAACACACGTGCAGCCATTAGTCACCTGAGAAAGCTGACTTTGGGAACTTAAAGGGATGGCTAGCAAACAAAAAGTAAGCATGAGGAAGTGCATATTAAACAATGCCTGGATGGAGAAAAGATCATTCTCCACCTGGTTGACACAACTGAAGGGGAACATGTTTTATGTTCGCTGCAACATGTGCAAGAAATCAGTTCAACTCAGAATGATAGGAATCAAGGAGTAATAAATAAATTTTCCTAAATTGTAGGAGTCACAAATTTTTGCCAGTATGGCTGTGAAATAGGCTGTGAAATAGGCATTAAATTCTGTTCTAAGTAGTCTTAAAAATGTCTTGAAAGGTCTTAAATTTAAGTCGTAGGAACCCTGCATGACAGAGTATGCCATAATAGGCCATGTGTGCTGCTACGGGTCCCTCCAATCAAAACAATAACAAAAGATGTAGTAGTTATAGACTGGACAAACACTCAGGCAGTGATTTTAAAAATGTCACAGTACAACTATGATTTACCTTACAGTGAATCTCCTTTGCCTGCTTAATGATAATAAGGTAATTTAAAGTATATGGCAGCTAAATATTCACATTTCTTTAGCTTTTTTCTGTTCTGTAAGGTCACAGTGACCTTTTTAAATGTACTACTACTAGGGCTCCTGCGATGGGGCAGGTGTCCCGTCCCGGTGCGTTGAGCCGACCAGGTGAACCAGTGTTTTCCATTGCTGGCGGTCTTGTGCCAGCTGCTCTGTGTCCTTCATGGTAACTCCGTGTTGTTTGAGGTCGCCCGCAATGACGTCGAGCCACCGGGTGCGGGGCTCACCTCGTGGTCGTTTCCAGTCCGCGGCCTGTAGGGTCAAACTGAAGGATGGCTCTTGTTGGATGGTCAGGAGGGAGGTGGAGGACATGACCGAATCAGCGCGTGCGACGTTGCACGGCCAGGCTGGATGCTTTGGGCTGGCATGTGCGGGCTTGAAGCACCTCATTGGAAACCTGCTGGGGCCACCTGATGTTTTCGATGGTTCTGAGAGCCCTGCTATCAGAGCCATCTATTCTGGCAGCCAGAGTCTGGTTTAAGGGCCATGTTTCTGAGCCATAGAGCAGGATGGAGAGAACAGCAGAGTTGTAGATCCAGAGCTTTGTCCTGCGTGAGATGATCTGGTGTCGCCAGAGTGGTTTCCAGAGAGACTGCAGAGCTGATGCTGCCAGGGCTCTTCTGTGGGTACTCTCTGGTTTTAGGTCCCCGTTGTCTGTCACCATGGACCCCAGATACACAAAACTCTTGACAGGCTCTACAATGTCATTACCAAGCTGCAAGGGAGGTGGATCCAACCCATCACCGACATGCATGAACTTGGTTTTTGTCTAGTTCACTTGGAGGCCAAGCTTCTCTGCCCCCTCACTGTATCTGCCCAGAGCATCTGTCAGCTGACTGTAGGATGTGCTGAGCAGGATGGTGTCATCAGCGTACTCCAGGTCAGTCAGGTGGTAGCTGCCGAGGGACACTCCGGGGACCCTCTCACTAGGCCTGGGTATCATGGCCAATTTCCATAATCGATTCGATTTCGATTCATAAGGTTCTGAATCAATTAATCACGATTCGATTTGATTCAATATCGATTCGATTCAGTATTAATTGATTGATTGAGAGTAATTTAGTGATACCAAAGTACAATTCTGAGTTGTGACCTGATTATTTGAGTACCGCAGTCATGCAACAGATCAATACTGGTATCAATATTGACATTAGAAAGGAAATAAATATGGCATTTCAGCAGTAAATTGCTGAATGTGCTCTGAAATAATGAACAGGACAGAAACGTTGCCATGTTCTTACAGTAGATCAGAATGGACTTCGTCATCTTTATTCTGTTTTGTTGGCTGGAGGCTACTACTCACTGGATGTGTGAGTGTGGGCGGGGGGGGGGGTTGCGCTCCGTGATTGTTGGTCGGAGCAGAGTGGGACTGGGGGGTACACGCACTCCATGAATGTTGGTCGGGGGGGGGGTAGCGGTCGGACATTGTCGCTTTCCTCTTCCTCTAACTCCATACTCTGCCATAGGTGATAGTATGGATCCAAGTTAATATTCCAAGAACAACCAGCTTCCGCGACTCGCCGGGCGGCCAGTTCCGTCACACTGCGGGTTCGAGTTTGAGGCCAGAGGACCTCCAGCAGAGGAGGTTTCCCCACCGCGTCTTTTC
Source organism: Sphaeramia orbicularis (assembly GCF_902148855.1). NCBI lineage: Eukaryota > Metazoa > Chordata > Actinopteri > Kurtiformes > Apogonidae > Sphaeramia > Sphaeramia orbicularis. The sequence continues at coordinate 3,522,216 of NC_043968.1, forward strand.
CGCAACCGAGACCAAGTCTTCCCCATGGGTTCACAAGACAGAGCTGTCCGTGGTTCCGCGTACTCCCGGTCCTGCTCTGAAAAATCGATCTCATCCACTATTAATCGATTACGCAAAATTAAAATGAGATCGATCTAAGATCGATTAAGTCGATTTTTTTACCCAGCCCTACCTCTCACAAACCCTGGTCATTAGATGGTCAATGATGCAGTTGAAGAGGTCAGGAGCAGCCACACAGCCCTGGCGAACGCCACTGGAGATGGAGAACCAGTCAGTGTTTAAATGTAGACTTATTTTTTTCTTTCAATCACATAAAACTGTTAAATTGTCAAAAAAAATCTAGCATGCAATGAACATGTGTAACAAGGAAATATATTTGAACAGATATAAAGTCATTTGACTGAAGTTTTCTTACCATTAATCAATGCAGTGTTTGGACAACATAGTATTATGACACTGAAATTACAAATATCTTATGATTTTGGAAAATGTGGAGTTCAAGTATGGGTTATATGTTAGCTTTCTGAAAGTCTTTAAAATAGGTTTCATGTTGATGACCAAATCCAACAAGATGTATAATATACTATAATTACTTTTATAATTTATTTCAGAAAAGTTACATGTTTAATACACACATTTAATATATATTTGTATGTCAGGTAATAAAGGTCGTCTTATAAAGTATTTTCACTTATTGTTGTGCGACATAGAGAAGGTTTTTATCAAATGTTTTGGATCAGGTGTGGTGAAGTACTACCGTCGTGGCTTTCATGAGTGCACCAGTTCAGCTGTGTGTTTTATGTGTGGTTATGGTACTGTGACCTTGGAGGGTTGTCACGGGAACAGCCTCTCAGGTGACGGCAGGTGTCTAATGTTTTTGTCATGACTGTTGCCAAACACAAGTGCAGGGAAAATTCTCACCTCTGTCCCACTTGAATAATCGTGGCCTCATCTGACTTTGTTGTTGTTGCTGAGATGCGTCACAGTCCTTGTACATCTGTTTGTGAACCACACAAATGGACGGGGTGGAACTGAACACAGATGAATTACAGGTCTGTCTCATTTTGACAGTTTGAAGAACAGCTTCACAGGAGGGACACAGTGCTTTACTTGTCAGATAAATAATAAAGCTGCTTCCTGTGTCCCTCTTTTTCTATTTTTCTGGATGTTCAATTCATGCAAACAAACTGAGTGTCTTTGACAGAGGTCAGATTATGTTCTGTGACCCTATCTAAAACCTTTCCAAACTGCTCTGCTGTGTGCTGTGTTTGGGACTATTTGGACTATACCTTATTAACCCTTTATAGGGCAGTCGTAGAAATTCTATCAAAGTCAAAATTTCAACCTTAGTGTGTTATTGGAGGACAAAACCAGACTTTATTACATTTGTAGAATTTTTCTAAAGTTTTTATTATGTAAAAAATCAAGGTCAATGAAATTACCATATTTGGTTCCTTACCCATAAGGAGCAAAAAAATGCAAAAAGTAAAAAAAACTAATAAAAAAAAAAAAAAAAAAAAAAGAAAAAAAAACATAAGGTGAATGGAACATGTATTTTTGAGCATTAGAACGTCACTTATAGAACATCACAAGAACACTAGCGCGTTAACCCATAGGGATCCACGGGTTCTAGATGTGGTAGTTTTTATGCTGTGGTGTATTCGTGCGTGCTTTAATGCATTTGTCCAGCAGTCACCGCCAAAGCATTCTGGTAACATGATTGTAAGGTTATTGTATTCCAAAATGACTAATAACTCCCAAAATATTTGTCCTATCAACTTGCTGTTTTGGCGAGTCTCTTCCTTGACTAAAAATACAGAAGTGTGACAAACTGCAGCAGTCAGCTCTGTACGGATTTAGTGTGAATCCCTGGACACACGCACATGCACACAGAGGCCAGTTGGCTTTTATAATATAGATAAGTGCAGATCCAGACCTCTGTCCACATTCACATGATCCCTTTGAACATCATTCCTTACATTAGTTCCATTACTGCATGGAACTGAACAAAGCACAGGTGGACCTGACAGACCCTGGAGACCACATTGGACCTGATAGACCCTGGAGACCACATTGGACCTGAGAGACCCTGAAGACCACATTGGACCTGAGATTGTGGACTCACTGTCCTCACTGGAACTGTTCTGTCACTCTCTTTCTAATGCATGTGGAAATTACCAAAAATAGTCATTTGCCTGATAAAGGGTTAATTTTAATTGTGCTGTGTTGATGTTCAAAGAATCCTCCTAGAATCAGAATAATTTTGGTAAATCCTACATATCTTAGGGCTATTCGCTGATATCATTCTGAGCTGTGCACCAAAATACCTACTGATCATCTGTTTTTGGATACAAACTATGTGCAGATGCAAACTTAAAGTTAATGTGCATAGAAAAGACAGACAAGGGTTTCTTAATCCTGTTACTCTCATAGGAAAATAAATGTGTTCTTCTATGTATTTCAACACTAAGTCCTCCCATTTATCTCATTAGCTCCAGAAAAGATTATCCTCACCGGACATTATAATCTACAACAGGGTAAAAAAAAAAAATCATATTCTCAACTGCCTTCACTGTGGCTGACTACATTTAATTAGTCATTAATCTAATTGTTCCACTCGGCAGCTGTGTGGTGCAGCTGTTTACCTCATTAGCCGTATTCTTCTGAACAAAAGGAAGACTAATGAATGTTAAATCAAGCATTAATCAGTGAGTGTGATTTGATGTCAGTTCAGATGTATTTCTATTGGCTGTCAGCATTTTTATCCCTCATTGAATCATATTTGTTCATCTGCTGTTATTGTTGTAGTTGTGGTGTGTAATGGGTCAGAAAGTTGAGTTGGACAGATTTTATTAGCTATTAAATCAAAGCTATCATTATACAAGGTGTTCATAAAGTGTCTTTACAATTTAACAAATTTATTACAAAAACAAGTAGATAGACAAATCTGTGGAAATTATTACAAAATGAAAAGTAGATATTGAAGTTTTTTGCCTCATTTAATCCACCTCTATATGGGCGCCATTAGTTACAGGGTGGGGAAGCAAAATGTACAATATTTTGAGGCAGGGGTTGAAAGACAGTGTATGACCAATTAGTTTATTGAAAGTCATGAGAATTTATTTGCCACAAGAAAATGTCCATAATAGAAAATGTTTTTATTCTATGTGTCCTCCTTCTTTCTCAATAACTGCCTTCACACGCTTCCTGAAACTTGTGCAAGTGTTCCTCAAATATTGGGGTGACAACTTCTCCCATTCTTCTTTAATAGTATCTTCCAGACTTTCTGGTAATAGTTTTGCTCATAGTCATTCTCTTCTTTCCATTATAAACAGTCTTTATGGACACTCCAACTATTTTTGAAATCTCCTTTGGTGTGACGAGTGCATTCAGCAAATCACACACTCTTTGACGTTTGCTTTCCTGATTACTCATATGGGCAAAAGTTTCTGAAAAGGTATGGATAATAGTGTTAGGTGTGATTATGACATCAGTATATGTTTGGTTTCAAAACAATTGACGTAGTGCCTGCTGAGAAAAAACAACTAAATGTTCATTGTAAATTTTGCTTCCCCACCCTGTATATGAAAAACATCCAGACAGTACTGGATTTGTTTCATGTTGGCTGTATCATAGACTCATCAATAGTGTCAATGGCATCAGTGACCTTTAGTTGTTTGATACACAATATCTTTAACATAGCCCCAAAGAAAGAAATCCAGAGCAGTGACATCTGGTGAACGAGGTGTCCAGGGAATTGGACCATCCCTTCCAATCCACCGGTCTGTAAATGTTTGATTTAGAACCCACCAACATGCAGTCCTTAATGTGGTGGTGCATCATCTACCTGGAAAATGATGGTTGGGTGAAGGTCATCCAGTTTTGGTGACACATATTCAGTCAAAAGGTCAAAGGTCAACATTTGCACTAATTGATTTCACGTTGAAGAAAAATGGACCAATGACTCAATTGCACATCAGAATCATGTTTTTTGCTATGTAAGTAAACAGTATTCACATTATAGGGCGGGGTGATAAAGCAATAATGATATGTATCACAAAGTAACTTTTCCTCGATAGAAATATGAGACATGCTTGATACAATTTTGATAGAATTCATTGGTCCATGTTTTAACAGATGTAAGAACATCCAATCATATTTAAGTAGCGCCACACTGAACCAATCACGCTAGAGCCACGACAAGTTAGGTTGACACACACAGTACAGGCGTAAGAGCAGCCGCAGCACACACGCTAGTGTTTGAGCTGCAGCGGGAGGTAATGAGTGTTCCCTCAAGAGAAAATGTGACTGAGAACTGGGGCGACTGGGTTACTGAAAAATAAGGTGTGGCATAGGAGCTGAGAGTTGGACATTCAAAGCATGTTAAGTTTAATTTTTGGTTTACACCAGTTATGGTAGTTATGGCAGGTAGGGAACGCACCCCCACGTATGTACCCTGGTATTGTTCACAAAGACAGTCTGTTTTGTTTGTGTTCTCTTTTAAAACTTGAAAGCTTGTGCCTGCTGGTCAGACTTTTAGTTTAGTTTTAAATAAATGTACCTGTTTTATTTATCTGAAACAGCTGTATAATGTTCTTCAGCACATCTGTCATTGTACAGCCTCTGACAGAAAATAAATCATTTTTACATCAAAAATAGCCTTCTGATGCTTACACAACTAGTTTGAGTAACTGAAAATTTAAGCTTTTTCAAAAATAGTGATTTGATTTATATCGAGATATATATCGATATTGTCTGATATGAAAAAAATTATTGTGATATGATTTTTTTCCATATCACCCAGCTCTACCACATTATCAGGAATTTGGTTCAGTGGTTTGGTGCATACATAGAACATGGAGAAGGTAAGAAGCATGCAGTAAAAAATGAAATATAATAGAATAAAATAAACAAGTAAGATAGAGTTATAGTGGACTATCAAATTTTGCAAAATATACAATATACAATGTGGACAAAACCAATGGGTTTGAGTGAGGTGTAATGGTACCAGTTATGGTTCTGTGCAAATAGTGTAAGTAATTAACAGTGCAGTCTTATTCAGCAGGTGGAAACAGTGACAATGCAGAGTATTTGGTGTTGGTGTTATTAAGATTTTTTTTTAGATTAGATTAGATTCAACTTTATTGTCATTACTCAGTATAAATACAGGGTAACGAAAAGCAGTTAGCGTCCAATCAGAAGTGCAAATAGCAGAAGTGCAGTATAATAAAGTTAAATACCGTATGTACAGATAAGCAATATGTACAGATGAGTGCAGTTATATACAACTAGTGCAAATGAGATGGTTATATTAAGTATTGAATGTACAGATGAATAAGAGTTCAGGAGTTTAACAGTTTAACATGATCCCACAATGTGATGAAACACTTTGATAACCACTGAGTACATAGAACAAATCTGATGAACAGATTTCATCAATTGTTTTTGTAATAAATGTTTTATACTGTGAAGAGACGATATGGACACTCTGTAGTACCAGTTCTTGGTGAGCACTGCATTTAAAAATAAGATTAATTCATAATATCCAAACTGAACATGCTATTTCCATGATGCCTATCAAATTCAGCCTATTATCATATTTGGAGTCATAGCAGAGTATGAAAGAGGATGCGAACATAGTGTAACAACAGCGTCAAGAGGCTCTAAGGAAGGAGACGCCTACATTCGACTCCAAGAGAAAAAATATGAAAAAACATTAAAATGTTCTAATTTTCAGGTTTAATTCTAGTCCCTTATTGCATCTGTCGTCTTTCACACAGGAGCCCCAGTGGTTGCTTCTTTTCCTCATTTCTATTTGGCTGAAAATAAATATGTGGATGCCATTGAAGGAATGTCTCCTGAGAGAATTCACCACCAGACCTTCCTTGACCTTAACCCGGTACGTAACCAAGTCACAGCTAATCAGCCTTAAATGGCATTGTTTAACTTGAATTAGTCTGTAACAGTAATGAAGTGGCCCCTTTTCTCTTTACACACTGCACGTTCAGATCTAACCAAGTATGTCAAAGAGCCCAGTTTTTCATTAAGATGCACTAGGACCCCACCTAGAGGTATTTAATTAGTACTACATGACTTTATCACCTGCATTTGGGATCTGGATCTTATCTCACTGTGTTTGTTTTACTAAAAAAATGGTGCTTGATTTTATGGTACACTAACTTATGTTCGTCTAAATATGTTTGATGGTTTCAGACCACCGGAGTGATTGTTCGTGCAAACAAGAGAGCACAGATTAACATCCTGATTGAGAAGATCAGTGGATTCCCGTGAGTATCTGCCATTAAACCTGAGATTAACACTATTTTCTGTGGTGCTAAGTTTTGTTTGTACAAAATTGCTTTTTTTTATTCTTTTTCGTGACAGGAAAACTAGAACCCTGAATGAAACCGTTTTCCCTGTCATGTTCCTCAATGAGGTAATAAAATACTCAACATTAAAGACCAGTGTTGACTTATAGTAGCACATGTACAGTACCAACATATGATGATATGTGGGAGGATTAGGATGGTTTTAGGAGCTATTATAACAGTTCTGGGTTTTCAATGATCAGATTTTTAAAAATCAGAATATTTTGTTAATGCCAGGAGGAAATTATTGTGTTTTACAGTTGCTTCATTCAAGTAAATTAAAAGTAGCAGGAAAGAAATTATCTATATAACAAAATGAAAAAATAAACAAATAAAATAAATGAACATATACATGCCAAATATGCATATTAAAACACTCTATTAAAACACCAATAGAACAGCAGTTTGTACAGTATGTTCTAGACCAAGGCTGTCAAACATGCGTCCCGGGGGCCAAATGTGGCCCGCCAAAGGGTCCATGAATTTACAAAGTGTATAAATTCCACAGTCCAGGCTGTGGAACTCATTTTAGTGTCTGTTCCACATACAGACCAATCTGATCTACAGTCAAATAATAACAGCAGAAGAACCCACAAAAAAGAATGACTGCAGATTTACTACTGGGTTTGATGGAAAAAAATAATATTACATTATGTCTGTAAATAATGACATCTGCAAATTTTTGTCTTTGTTTAAGTGCACAAAATAACATGAAATTATGGAAATATTTACATTTACAAATTATCCTGTAATAATAAAATGTGAATAACCTGAACAAATGTGCCCAACCTGAAATGTCTGTATTAAATTCAGTCCAGTTTGAACTCTTTTCTTCCTGTTCCTCAGTGTTTAGTGTCTTTGTAGATCTGATCCAGAATGCACATGGACTAATGAGAAGTGGAAGAAGAAGACTGAGAAAATTACACTGATTTTTCTGAAGAAATTTCAGTTTTTTCAGGTTATTCACATTGTTTTTGTTTGGATAGTTTATAAAAGTAAGTATTTTCATAATTTAATGGGGTTTTTTGCACTAAAACAAAGACAAAAATTTGGAGTTGTCATTATTTATCGGTTATTCTGTTATTATTTTACTGGTTCGGCCCACTGGAGATTAAATCAGGCTGAATGTGGAACCTGAAAGAACAGGAGTTTGAGAACCCTGGTCTTGACAATAGGGCCGCACGATATTGGAAAAAACTGACATTGCAATTTTTTTAACCCTGCGATATATATTGCGATATGAAAAAATACTCAGGAGGATGTAATAGCTGTTTGGTGCCGACGTAAATAGTCAAACAAATCACTTGTGTCACCTCTCGTTGGTGCAACAGGTGCAAGGCACAGTCGACACAGAGCATGTGTTTCAGTTTCATCCTTCTGTAGCTGAAATAATTCCAGATAACTGATGATGCTTTTCTTTTTGGCACCAAGTCTCCGTTTTCGGTGATTTTCTCTTGTTCGTTGCTCATTTTTCCATATTGTTACCAGCAACTCACTCCATGTGCAGGGGCGTGGTCTGCTTCGGCAAACTGATTAAGAACGATTGTGATTGTGTGTGTGTCAGGTACCCAGGTTTAAATTAGATGAGAACACGTTGAATTCATTTCCCTCATACATTGCAGGACCTGTGACGTGACTATTGCGCACATGTACATTGCGATGACAATGCTCGAACGATATATTGTGCAGCTCTACTAAACAATATATTATCAATATGATAATTAAAGAAATATACATGTATATATACATACATAAGCGTGCAAAAATATTGTTGTGTGACCACAGGCAGAAATGACTTCCAGTGTCATTCATTGGTGCTTTTTAAAGTGATTTAACTTTGCTTGTTATGTTTCAGGAGAAATACGCTTTAAGAATTGAATATTTATTCTTCCTTCTACTTGTATCAAACCTAATTTCATCACCATCAAAAAGCAACTGAGGCTGTCTTTCTGAATTTTCTCTTGGATTTTCTCTTAGATTAGACAACAGAGTGGACTTGTAAAATGTCAGACAGATGAGACACAGACAGGACGGGGTGACACTGTTATGTTGTACAAATTATTTAAGATGATACTAAATATATGATGAAACACATCAGTGCTGGTGATGATACACATGAACATACACCAATGTATAAAAATCTGCATTTTATTAGTGACAGTGGCTCAGCACACTACTTCTGCTTTAAATTCACATTGTCACCTTGATGCTGATAAAGAGTCGACTCTTTCTTCTGCAGGAGTCTATCTAACCTCATTTATTGATCAGTATTCTCTGCATCGATGGTTTTTGCCTGTATGTAAAACTTCTGTGTCTGTTAATTTGTAAATCAGACTGAACCCTAAATAATGTATTAAAACAGTCGCACTTAGACCACTTGGTGCAGAATGGGCCTTTTTGTCACTAAAGTCTGATAGGTTTAAGAGGATTCTGGGTTTCAGTTCCTCATGAGAAAGACTGTACGACTGCAGGAAAAAGTAGCAAGAACATTATAACTATTGCATATACTTTTACACCTTTAAGGTGTAAAGCAGCACAAAAACCCAAGAGACCCTCAAATGGTTCTGCATAGGTGTCATGTGATTTTCTTTCTTAAGGATGTCCCTGAACTACCTCTGTCTGTCACATGTCTTACATTTGGCTCCGACAGCTTTTACTCGGACCTCGTTCGTTTCATGTCGGCGATTCAAAGTCCGTCTGAATTTCTTTGTCGTCTGTCCACTTGTAGCTTCTCGTTTGGTCCATTTTCCGAATTATCAAAATACAAAGCTTGTGGAAATTAAATGTGTGAATTAAATATTGGCGGTGAACAGAATGAGGAAACGCTGCCAGTGTAATCCACCACTCAGTGTTCTCTAGCACACAGCCCCGCCCCTTAAAGTTTCTGGTAATCTGGAAAGTACTACCTCCCTACCAGGAACTTAAATTCGGGGCCGGGGGAAAGGAAAGTCATTTACCTGGGTAATTTTCGGTGGAAATGCACCAGGAACTTTGAAAGTTCAGGGTAATGCACAAAGTTCCTGCGGTGGAAAAGGGCCTATTCACACCTCCTTATAGCCCCTGGTCACCCTGCTTTCAGCCTCTACTAACTTTTTAGCCCTTTTGGGAAAAATTCCTTTGATGGAGATAGAATGGAATGAAGTTACACTTTAATGTATCCTGTTTTTCTGCATACTGTATCCATTCCATTATCCATTATCTTCCGCTTTATCCGGGGCCGGGTCGTGGGGGTAACAGTCTAAGCAGGGATGCCCAGACTTCCCTCTCCCCAGACTCCTCCTCCAGCTCTTCCGGGGGGATCCCGAGGTGTTCCCAGGCCAGCCGAGAGACATAGTCCCTCCAGCGTGTCCTGGGTCTTCCCCGAGGCCTCCTCCCGGCGGGACATGCCCGGAACACCTCCCCAGGGAGGCGTCCAGGAGGCATCTGAAACAGATGCCTCCTGAAGCCACCTCAGCTGGCCCCTCTGGATGTGGAGGAGCAGCGGTTCTACTCCGAGCTCCTCCCTGGTGACTGAGCTCCTCACCCTATCCCTAAGGGTGCGCCCAGCCACCTTACGAAGGAAACTCATTTCGACTGCTTGTATCCAGGATCTTGTCCTTTCGGTCCTGACCCAAAGCTCATGACCATAGGTGAGGGTAGGAACGTAGATTGACCGGTAAATCCAGAGCTTCGCCTCTCGGCTCAGCTCCTTCTTCACCACGACAGACCGATACAGCGACCGCATCACTGCAGACGCTGCACCGATCTGTCTGTCAATCTCACGCTCCATCCTTCCCTCACTCGTAAACAAGACCCCAAGATACTTGAACTCCTCCACTTGGGGCAGGGGCTCCCCACCAACCCAGAGAGGGCAGACCACCTTTTTCCAGTTGAGAACCATGGCCTCGGATTTGGAGGTGCTGATCCTCATCCCACTGCTTCACACTCGGCTGCAAACCGCCCCAGGGCACGCTGAAGGTCCAGGTTCGATGAGGCCAAAAGGACAACGTCATCTGCAAAAAGCAGAGATGAAATCCTGTGGTCCCCAAACTGGACCCCCTCCAGCCCCTGGCTGCACCTAGAAATTCTGTCCATAAAAATTATGAACAGAACCGGTGACAAAGGACAGCCCTGCCGGCGTCCAACATGCACCTGGAACAGGTCTGACTTACGGCCGGCAATGCGAACCAGGCTCCTGCTTCGGTCATACAAGGACCGGACTGCCCTTAGTAAAGGGCCCCGGACCCCATACTCCTGAAGCACCCTCCACAGGACACCACGAGGGACACGGTCAAACGCCTTCTCCAAATCCGCAAAACACATGTGGACTGGTTGGGTGAACTCCCATGAACCCTCGAGTACCCGATGGAGGGTATAGAGCTGGTCCAGTGTTCCGCGACCAGGACGAAAACCGCATTGTTCCTCCTGGATCCGAGGTTCGACTATCGGTCGGATCCTCCTCTCCAGTACCCTGGAATAGACTTTTCCCGGGAGGCTGAGGAGTGTGATCCCCCTGTAGTTGGAGCACATCCTCCGGTCCCCCTTCTTAAAAAGGGGGACCACCACCCCGGTCTGCCAATCCAGAGATACTGTCCCCGACGGCCACGCGATGTTACAGAGATGTGTCAGCCAAGACAGTCCCTGCACATCCAGAGACTTAAGGTACTCAGGGTGAATCTCATCCACCCCCGGTGCCCTGCCACTGAGGAGCTTGTCAACCACCTCGGTGACTTCAGCTTGGGTGATGGACGAGTCCATCTCTGAGACCTCAGCCTCTGCTTCCTCCATGGAAGACGTGACAGTGGGATTGAGGAGATCCTTGAAGTATTCCTTCCACCGTCCGACAACATCCCCAGTCGAGGTCAGCAGCTCCCCACTTCCACTGTAAACAGTGTTGGTGGGGAACTGCTTTCCCCTCCTGAGGCGCCGAACGGTTTGCCAGAATTTCCTCGAGGCCGACTGATAGTCCTTCTCCATGGCCTCCCCAGACTCCACCCAGACCCAAGTTTTTGCCTCCACAACCGCTCGGGCTGCAGCACGCTTGGCCTTCCGGTACCCATCAGCTGCCTCCGGAGTCCCACGAGGCAACAAGGCTCGATAAGACTCCTTCTTCAGCTTGACGGCATCCCTTACTTCTGGGGTCCACCACCGGGTTCGGGGATTGCCGCCACGACAGGCACCGGAGACCCTGCGGCCACAGCTCCGAGCAGCCGCTTCGACAATGGAGGTGGAGAACATGGTCCATTCAGACTCAATGTCCCCAACCTCCCCCGGGATCTGGGAGAAGCTCTCCCGGAGGTGAGAGTTAAAGACCACACTGACATCTGACTCTGCCAGACGTTCCCAGCAGACCCTCACAACACATTTGGGCCTGCCAAGTCTGTCCGGTTTCCTCCTTTGCCAGTGGATACAACTCACCACCAGGTGGTGATCGGTTGACAGCTCCATCCCTCTCTTCACCCGAGTATCCAAAACACGCGGCCGGAGGTCTGATGACACGACAACGAAGTCGATCATCGACCTCCAACCTAGGGTGTCCTGGTGCCAAGTGCACTTATGGACATCCCTGTGTTCGAACATGGTGTTTGTTATGGACAAACTGTGACTAACACAGAAGTCCAATAACAGAACACCACTCGGGTTCAGATCGGGGAGGCTGTTCTTCCCCATCACCCCCCTCCAGGTCTCACTGTCGTTGCCCACGTGAGCGTTGAAGTCACCCAGGAGAACAATGGAGTCCCCAGTCGGAGCACCATCCAGCACCCCTCCCAAGGATTCCAAGAAGGCCGGGTACTCTGCACTGCTGTTCGGCCCGTAGGCCAAGACAACAGTGAGGCACCTGTCCCCGACCCGAAGGCACAGGGACGCGACCCTCTCGTTCACCGGGGTGAACTCCAACACATGGCGGCTGAGCTGAGGGGCTATGAGCAAGCCCACGCCAGCCCGCCACCTCTCACCATGGGCAATGCCAGTGAAGTGGAGAGTCCAGCCCCTCTCGAGGGGTTGGGTTCCAGAGCCCAAGCTGTGGGTGGAGGTGAGCCCGACTATATCTAGACGGTATCGCTCAACCTCCCTCACAAGCTCTGGCTCCTTCCCCCCAGCGAAGTGACATTCCATTTCCCAAGAGCTAGACTCTGTGTCCGGGGATCAGGTCGTCGAGCCCCCTGCCGTCGACTGTCACCCAATCCACAATGCACCCGGCCCCTATGGTTCCCTCGGCAGGTGGTGGGTCCACCGAAGGATGGGCCCACGTCGCTCTTTTGGGCTGTGCCCAGCCGGGCCCCATGGGCAAAGGCCTGGCCACCAGGCGCTCACTTTCGAGCCCCAACCTCAGGCCTGGCTCCAGGGTGGGGCCCCGGCTGCGCCATACCGGGCAACGTCACGGTCCTTGTTGTTTTCTTTTCCATAGTGGCTTCTGAACTGCTCTTAGTCTGGCTCGTCACCCAGGACCTGTTTGCCTTGGGAGACCCTACCAGGGGCATAAAGCCCCCGTCAACATAGCTCCTAGGATCATTCGAGCACTCAAACTCCCCCACCACGGTAAGGTGGCAGTTCAAGGGGGAGTATACTGTATCTTTATTCTTTATCTCATGAAGACCCAGTGTTACTTTTCTGGCAGTTCCCAAATGACTTTTTTCTTGATATTTAGCATTTCTTAAGTGACTTATGACGATTTATTGTAATATTATCCTCTTTATTTTAGTTTTTTCAGTGTAAATCATGTATTTTCCTATATTTAATTCACTGATCATGAAGATGTTCATAATAACTCAGAATAAATTATTATAATTATAATACATGCAAATGACCAATGACCAAAACCATCTACAGATAAAAACTGTTTTAATACCTGTTGATCCACTAATCCTATCAATACATGTAAATAATTGGTGTAAAATACAATTTGTCATCTTGTCATGGTCATCAGATATGACCCATTTGGACGTTCAGGGAGTCCGTAGTTACCATGGAAACATCGTCATCTTCTACAACATTGATTCACCAGTCAAACCCATGGAGTTGGATCAATGACAGTGGATGGACACACTGGGGTTATGTTCAGTTAATGACAGATTTTGTTGAAAAAGTCATTTTTTTCCTCATTTTTTTCTTCAACCTTTGAATTTACTCTGAACTTTTATGACCATCAAAAGTCATTAAAACAATGGTTCTGCAATCCAGTCCTAACTCCTGTGTGTATCATGTGACTGAAACAGACAGAAAAGAAAACACGGAATGAATAAAAGCACTGTTTTTCACAGAACAATGACACAGATACTGATGGAAGAACCGAAGTGATTTTGATTTTTATCCAGAAAACATGTTAAATGGATAGATATCAGCTGTGAAATTAAACTACTATGAGCTATTGTTGTTGTTCTCATTATATTTGTCCAAACAAATGGACCTTTAGTTGGACCAGGCATTAAAATTAACAAGAAACTGAAGAAAACAAGGGTGGTCTAATATTTTTTTCCGCCACTAAGTAAATTGAAAATATAAGAAAATATAAGATATTCACTGAAAAATCCCAAATGCAGACGATAATATTATAATAAATGGTGATAAATTATTCGGGAAAGACAGAAAAATCAAACAGTTGTGGGTTTTTAAGGGTTAATTGATGTCTTTACTTTTTCTCTACATTTTTCCAAGCATTATTTCATAAAGTGTCTTTTTCTTTATAAAGAAATTTTACCAGTTAAAGGAAGACTTTTCAGAGCTCTTCCACTGTTTAAACACCATTCTGAACATTGAAGCAATTCTCCAATTATTCCACTCTTTTCACTCGTTTAAATTCTCTATTAGTCAACGCCACCGCTTGAGGTCGACCACACTATAGACCTAATAATGGGGTTTTCAGTCTTGGATTCTCTCTCTCTTCTCTGTGAGCACATGTTAATGCATTGATGTTTTTCTTCCTTTCTGCACAGAGTGTTGTCATTGATGATGCCTCTGCTGCCAGAGTACAGAAGCTGCTCCTGATCGTCACTCTGGTGTCCAACTTCCCACTCATTATTGTGGCTCTGGGCGCCATTATGCTGGCCGTGTTCCTCGTCCTCCTCGTGCGTGCCCGTAGGCAGCAGGTATGAGACCGGCTGTTGACCTATTTCATGCTAACAGCTTGCAGTTTCCTTGCTTCGGCCTACGGTGCAACATACATTAATTCTGTGTAATTAACTGGGTTGCTTAACGACACACTAAAGCACGGTGCATGTGTGTATCACTCTGTCTCTATGCAGAATGAAGTTAAGCGCATTGTGTTTACCAAGGCTCTCTATGCTGTAAGTTTACTTTGCTGCTGTTTTTGCTTTGTCTGCCTTATTCATCCTTCTGTCTCACTGTGGGTTTTTATTTCTGAACATCTCTATACACCTTTTATTTCATATTTGGGCCAATATCACTATAAGGTGCCTTTGTGACCATGACCATGAACACACTGCAAAATTATGAAATTGTGGGGTTTTATTATGAATGGGCAAACACTTACACATATATCAGTTCAATTTTAAGGCTCTTGAAATGTGATTTTATTATTTTATACAATTTTCTTTGAGGGAATGTACATGATTTGTGCATGTCCCTCACACTGACCTTCTAACTTTAGAGAGTTAAATGTAAAAAATTAAATACTTTTTAGATGTTGTCATTATATTCAACAAGTGTTTCAATAAAATAAGTCATTTTGGTAATTTACATTTTATTTTCATAATAATATTTAACATTCTACACATGTCCACCCTGTCACTTCAGGGGAACCTCCCCTTTAATAATCTGGTTGATGACGTCACAGATGACATCATCATCATCATTTTGAGTGTCTTCAGTAGAAACATAGTCTACGAGAGCATTTAGTATTTACATTTCAACATTTTAATTATTTTGTGTTCATACGTAGATGTGGTTAAACTTAGCATGTCTACCCTGTCACCACAAAATATAATTTGATATAAAATTTTCTGAAATTCTAAATATATTTGTCGAACGTAACACAGTCCTGTTCAAAGATGACCTACTTTACCAACTCCAGGCTCAACATGTGGACATTAAATACTAACTTTAGTAAAACTGTCCACCCCGTCACTTATATTTACATGTACAGTCATGGAAAAAATTATTAGACCACCCTTGTTTTCTTCAGTTTCTTGTTCATTTTAATGCCTGGTTCAACTAAAGGTCCATTTGTTTGGGCAAATATAATGATACCAATAAAAACAGCTCATAGTAGTTAAATTTCACAGCTGATATCTATCCATTTAACATGTTTTCTTGATAAAAACCAAAATCACTTCAGTTCTCCCAACAGTATCTATGTCGTTGTACTGAGAAAAACAGTGCTTTTATTCATTCCATGTTTTCTTTTCTGTCTGTTTCAGTCACATGACACACACAGGAGTTAGGACTGGATTACATAACCAATGTTTTTGATGACTTTTCATGGTCTAATAATTTTTTCCACGACTGTATTTGTTGGTAACAGGGTGGACATATTTGGTTCATATTACTTTGTCTGCTTGCAAAAATGAATTAATAAAAATGTAAGAGTTCAACCACCATGCATTTCTGACAGTCTACAGTTGACTTAACACATTGAACAAATAGTTAAGTAGAAAATCTCAAGTTTTTTTTTTTTGTTTTTTGTTTTTTTTTGTGGACATTTTGAAGTATGAAAGGCACCTTATAGTGATATTGACCCATTTAAGGAAGACACATTAATATATTTTACTAATACTAATTGACTAATAAAACACTGTGTTTCATTGATGCTCATAATTAAAAATGGACTATGTATTGATATTGTTTTTTCATTCATTGTAGACCGCTGGTGAAGAGGACACTTCTTACACTCCAGTCAAAGACAAGGATAAGGACGATCCACAAAACGGCACCTACATTGGTTTGACACCAAAAGTCGATCAATAAGCTTGACGTTTTGTAGATCCACAAACCAGGTTTTCAGGACAGAAAAAACAATATCACGGTTATACTTGGAATCCTTTTCCAATATTATGCTTGGTAGAGGGGAATAGGGGTGGGGAATAGGGTGGGGCAGTGATTTTAGTGTAAAACACTCAAATTGACTCCACTCTAATCAGTATGAACTACCTAAGGATCATGATCCAGGTCTAATAATGGGCTGACACTGTGAAATGTATGTGTCAAGAGCTACTTTGGTTTTTATCTTGTAGATAGTGTAAAAAGATAAATAATCATTAGGCAACAGGTTTTAGTTGTGGTCCTAAACAAACAAAACGTGATATTCAAAAGAGGGTTGGATGAAAGAAATATTAATGCTGTATGGTCACCCCCTTGAGTATGTTTACATGCACACTAATATACCCTAGTTCCAAATCTGACAGAATATCCTACATTTGACAGATAGCATAATCTGAACAAGGCCTTTTTCTGAATCAAGAATTTTCCAAGAACATGTGACATATGTAGGTGTTATTCTGATTTTATGAGAATTATTATTATTTTTGATACATATACAGCACATTTGGAATATGCGTCTCATTTGTGTGTTGTACCACAGGTTGAGACCCAGCTTCATGTTTACAGTCAGCTGGAGAAAAAAAGAGAGAAAATCTATGTTTGTCATCATCGGGAGCAAAAACAACTATTAAAAATTTTGACAGGATATTATAGTTTTTTGGATATAAGCAAATATCAACCTGAGGCTGAAAGAGGGAGATTGTGTTCAAAAGCTGGAACATTTGTTACCTACATATAATTGAGGTACAAATGGCAATATTAATTTCATTAGTCATATTAATCTTTGCAGGAATTTTGTCTTTTTTTGGAAGAAAAATTTAATATGTAGTGCATGTAAACATAGTCATTCTCTATTTCCGTCCGTAGTTTTGCTTGTTTTGACCTTAGAGAAGAGAGACAGACTACTATGTAACAGCATGCAGTGGGTTATTTGAGGCCAGGGTCATAAACTGTGAGGTTTTTTTCATATCATACATCACTCTCAGGGGGCCTCGGTTTAGATGTCAAAGCGCGAGAGAGGAACCACAAAGCTTTGTGTCATTATTGAAGAATCACTTCAGTATTACTGTGTTTAAATGGTCTTTAATCCAAAACTAAATGTTACAAAACATTTCCACAACTCACTGTTAATTCTGTTCCTGCACTGTAGTAAGAGGAATGGACGTGCACATCATAATCGCTATATACCTGACAAATTATAAGGTGTGATATGGCACATGTTTGTACATACATACGTACATACAGTGAAAGCAGGGTGCATCATTTTCTAAAAAAAACAACAACAAAAAAATACACTTTTAATATCAATCTGTCCCTAATCTTTTTTTTTGTTACAAAAATTAAATATTAAGGCTGAATACTGGATTATTTGGATCATATTTGTGTGGTCCAATCATTCAGAAACAAAAAAAGCAATCAGTTTACAATCAATCTGTTACAAAAAAACATCAGCAAATGAAATGGACTGTTTTCAATTTACATCAGTTTTGCATAAACAAAAATCACAAAATCACCATTGTCTCTTATACAGAATAAAATAGATATAGTATATGTGTAATATATACAGTATAAGTAGTATATTTTCAGGATTGAAATGTGCAAAATCAAAACCTGAGGTTGAAATCCATTCAAATACTGAAGTAACCTCCCATATCCAGATCTTTCTCCACCTTCATACGCTCTGTGTCAGCGCTGTAGATTGGTCTGCTCACCATCTGTCATTCTGAATACAGGTAGAAGTTCTCTGGGTTTGTGCTAGTAGTTCTTTAATGGTGCTGAGTGCAGGATGCTGCTTCATTTGTGCTTGTGGAAAATAATGTTGGAAAAGAATCTGTTTGGGTGGAACATGTGTCCATTAGGTAGCGCGTTGTAGTATTACAATGACTAAATTCCTCCAAAAGCAAACATCAAAAATATAAAGTTTTACATCATTGTCAAAACTTAGAATTTTCACGATAGAGTCGCAGGTCGGAAGTTAATGTTCTGTCACATAGTGAGAGGAACTTTCAAAGCAATAACACACAGAAACACAATCCTGCTCCTGTGTGATGGAAATATTCCCTTAATCCATCTGAGTATTTCCAGGGCCACACTACTTATGCACATGAGATTTTGTCTCTAAAACCTGGACTGGTTGTTATATGACCTGCACTTGCAATGGGAAATCCTTACACTGCAAATTATTTGGTTCTTACCAAGATAAAAAACAAAAACCATAGATTTAGAAGTGTTAGATAATTTATCTTGTTTTAAGAGTTAATTTCTTATTGTAAGTGTTCATACATCTGTAGACATACTTATTTCTAGATGTAACAACCTTAATTCAAGAAATCTTGTCAAGTGGAATTATCTTGCTGCATGGACAGATATTTCACTTGTTCAAAAAATTGATTGGAAGGAATGTTTCTCGGACCAAAAAAAGAGTTTGTTTGAGGTGCTCTTTGGAAAAAGGGATTCATAAAGTAGATACCAAACTGGAAGACAAATCCAAGGCACTCTCTTTAAACATTAAAATGCCTTTATTAACATGGCACGGTCATATCTAGACCCCATGGTGCCTTGGATTTTTCTTCCAGTTTGATCGAGTTCCAGTTTCACTTGTTTTGAGAACCTTTTTCCTCAGATTTAGTGTTTTTATCTTGTTTTTAGACCCCTTTTTTGCAGTGTAGAATCAGGATTGTTGGATTGTTGGAACAATCCCAATAGACTTTCGCCTTGTAAGATAATGTAGCCTTTATTTCTTGCTGTAGAAACGTGTCCTAGTAGGGACACTGTAGAATGCCTGAGGGCCACATCCAGGGCCTCCTCTGGAACGCCCAGAACAGGTGCCAAAGCTAAACACTGAGCCACCGCATTGACTGCAACAGCACATCAACATGTGTTACTAATTTCCATTTCCATCTAAATGCCGTAGGAGGCCTTTCCTGTGAAGCGCTGTGTACAGTTCCAGCTGATACGAGGAGATGGAGTTCAGCCAGTTACGTGTGTGTGTGTGTGTGTGTGTGTGTGTGTGTGTTCCCTCCTCTGTGTCAGAAACTCTGCTGTGAAAAAGGATTATTACACCACATATCATAAATACCACACCCTGTTTCTCAGACAGCTCTGTTCTTGCTACATACTCAGACTCGGGGATCTACCCTTTAAATAATTTTTGCATCGTTCTTGACTTTGATCGTTGGAACAAAATTGGACCTGGGACAGATTAGTAGTAAAACCTGGAGGGAAATGATGCACCCTTGAAAGAGTTGAACTGCTTACATTCCTCTCAGTGTGTGAAGGGAATGAATATCAGTCAAACGCTGTATATTTTGGATACTTTTAATTTTTGTGAAATAAAAGTATTTTGTTTGTAAATGTATTGCAGAATTGTTAGGTGGCAAAAGATATGTAGTTCTTCACTTTTTCATGTGTCACATGCTTATACGAAACACTGATATTTCTCTATCGATTATCATTTCACAAAGTATCCTTCAAATTGTAACTGTTACTTGATTGTTTTATTGTTCGCATTGAGCCTTTTTGTTTCAGCGTTAAATGCCTTAAAACTAGGGAGGCCTTGTGTGTTTTTTGAATGTCTTTGAATACTGCATAGATTTTTATGTCGGATGTCAACCTGCGTTCGCTGAAGATCAAAATGTTCACGTTGATTCAACAGCAAAGTGAGACTGTGTTACAATATGCTGTCGTAACGCTTTTACAGGAATCATTGTTACTGGTGTTTTCTTTTTCTTCTGCTTTTTACCGTGCAGTTTTCACACCAACAGACCTAGTCTCCAAAGTGCCTATTCTTGTCTCACCACTACCAAACCGTCAGAGCGTCATACACTTTGAGCTCCGTCACTTCACCTCTTCATCACATACACTAAAAGTTGTAACATCATCGGATATATGAGGTGAAGTTGTAATGCAGGGCTTTCAAACTCATTTTAGTTCAGTTCCACATTCACCCCAATAAGTGGGCTGGACCAGTAAAATAAAAGTAAAATTACATTATGATAGTGTTTACATCTACAACGTTTCCTTAAAAATCTGAATAACATGAACAACTTGAAATGTCTTCAGAAAAACAAGTGCAAGCCTCAGTTTATCATGTACACATGTGCGTTACAACTTACTTTACAATTACAAATACACAAAACAATAACAGGTATAATATTGGTAAAATTGCATTTACTTTTCTTCAGACATTTCCGGTTCATATTTGTTCAGGTTATCCACATTTTTTGTAAAAGGATAGTTTGTTAATATAAACATTTTCTTGTAATTTTACTTTTTTTACACTAAAACAAAGATAAAATCTGCAGTTGTCATTATTTATAGGTTATTATGATACTATTTTACTGCTCTGACCCAATTGAGATCTAATTGGTTTGTATGTGGAACCTGAATTAAAATAATTTCTACACCATTGATTGTTAATATCTTCAGTGTAATTTTTGCATTTCATAAATTCATCCTACGGGCCAGATTGGACCCTTTGGCAGGCCGGATTTGGCCCCCAGGCCGCATGTTTGACACCTGTGTTGTAATGTGTCCTTTAGAGAATTTTTTTTTTTCCTTCATTTTTATAGTTCTGTGTTCTAAAATACTAGGAAATTAATAAAAATAGTTATTTTTTGCGAATTGTACAAAGTAGTATTGTTGATTTAGACAGGCTAGTGTAAACTCAGTGCTTTTTTGATGCAAAAACACAGTATTAGAAAATGCAAGTGTAGAGGAAAGCATTTGTTCTCCAGGTTAATAAAACCAAAACCAAACAGCAGAAATCCTCATGCGGACTCTTCACTGTGTTTCTTCGTGCCATACTTTGATTTGACATGCTCATATTGCTATAATAACAACTTCTAATTGCCAGTTTGTTGACATGTTGACTGTTAATACTGTTTTTACTGAATACACAAATAAAAGTAGTTTCCATTCATCTTTTTCATCCTTGCTTGTAGCTTCAACTGGTTGAATGGTTTGTGTGATAGTAGTGAAATCTGGTGGAACGAGTATTGAGATCAGTCACTAAAATAATGACTATATATATATATATATATATATATATATATATATATATATGATCTTTTCACTTGATGTTTAAGGTGAGCTCATCTGAGTTCTTACATACTCTTAATCATAAATTATCAGAAGGTTGTAGCATTACTGTCCTGTGTCCTTCTCAGGAGGTGAGAAAAACAGGCCTGTTTCAGCTTCCGATGATGCATTTTAACCCATAATCAGACCATAAACTTGCCTTTCATACAAACAGTGAAGTCATCTTTTCCAAGTGTCAGCAGCGCCTGTTTTTTCAGGAAACCTCAGACTCCAGGTTTACCATCAGTACAAGTGTTTAATTAAACCAGTCATTACCTTCAACATATAAATCAATCAAATTTTATTTATATTGCGCCAAATCATAACAGAAGTTATGTCATGACACTTTGCATATAGAGCTGGTCAAAACCAGACTCTAAGCCAATTTACAGAAAGCCGACAGAATTCTCCAGGAGCAAACACTAGTGACTGGTGACAGAGGAAGGAAAAAAGTACCTTTTAGGATCAGCCTGGTTTGGTTCACTGTCCAACATCCATCGCAATCAACTAAACAAAATGATAACAATGTGAGTTTAGAGTTAAGGTGTGGAGAATAGACAAGGATTTTACTGGAAAAGAAAAATGTGCAATGTTTCTGTTTTTGCACAGTTTACACTTGAATGTTCTGAGATGTGCATTTAAAAGGGCTCATTGGAGCCTCTGATATTGTTAAAATGTTCATCTTTGTTACCAAAATGTGTTTGTCGTTCTAAAAAAAAAGTCACTTTATTGTCATAATTGTAAGATAATTGGACATTTCCTATTTTTATTTGGAAAAATGTTGTCTTGGAGCAGTCTTGTTGAATTTATTTGTATTGTTCAAGCAAAAACCTAAGATATTTTTTAATTTGCACAACAAATTATTCAAGGAAAAGCGAAAAGTATTGTTACAATATTGATGTTTCTTTCAATAAAAGTTATAAAGAAGAAGAACCACTTTTTTATATATATATATATATATATATATATATATATATATATATATATATATATATATATATATATATATATATATACATACATACACACACACACACACACACACACACACACACACACACACACACATATATATATATATATATATATATATATATATATTAGTTCTTGCATACATCTACTGATGCACCTGAACACATCGTCATATATATATATATATATATATATATATATATATATATATATATATATATATTTTTTTTTTTTTTTTTTTTTTTTTTTTTAACTTTAGAGATCAGTTTACAGATACTGTCAAACACATAACACAATACATACAATACATGAGAGGTGATACAGATACAAAAATAGAATACTATAATAGAATGAATATACAGTATGTACAGAATACATGTTCAAAAATTCATATACAAAAAATTAAATAAAAAATAATAATTTCTCAACCAAACTTTCATTAAATGTAAGATGACGCATTAAATATCTTATCATAGCTATCAAAAAATGTTTTATTCTTTTTATTATTAACAAGGGCTAATGATATATAAAATGAGTTAAATTCAATTAAAAAATTAGGAAAGGTTGGTTTGGAGGCTGAAATGTTTTGCTTATGAATGAAATATTTTCCCAATAAAATGGAAAAAAACAAAACTAAAGCAAACACTTATTATTTTCATAATGACATCTTTCAGGGAAAAAAACACTCTAGTTTTTATTTTATTTTATTTATTTATTTATTTTTGAACAATGAACATTGAACAGTATATATACAGAATAGTATACACCAAACAAGGGTAGAAAGTTTCGTAATTCACAGAATATTTTACATTACAAATATATAGAAATACATGTAAGTAAAAACATTAGGAATAAATAAATAATACATAATAAAAACAAAAATTGCTTGAGGTATAAATAGAAATTATACAAATTAAATAAGATTATACACTTGACATATTTTTTGTTTTATTTGCTTTAGAATTCATGCTGTTCCTCAAATTGTCGACATAATTGGAAAAAAGGGCTTTGAAAACAGTCATGTTTGGACGTTGATGTGCAAATTTGGAGCAATGAATGTGAAATTTGGCAAAAATAATCAAAAGGTCGGATACAATTTTTTTCTGGAGTTATTTTATCAATTTGTGATAGGCCAAATA
Source organism: Sphaeramia orbicularis (assembly GCF_902148855.1). Lineage (NCBI taxonomy): Eukaryota > Metazoa > Chordata > Actinopteri > Kurtiformes > Apogonidae > Sphaeramia > Sphaeramia orbicularis. The sequence continues at coordinate 3,545,749 of NC_043968.1, forward strand.
AAATGTGTTGAAAGTTCAATTTACATGAAGAGTCCATTTTTGTGTTTATAAAATTATTTAAATCAATCCAAAATATATGTGTGTAGGTGCAATCCCAAAATAAATGACAGATTGTCTTTGTTCTTTTTGCAGAAGAAACAATCAGTATTTTTTTATATTTTACCAGATACATCTATGGATCAGTTTAACAGTAACTTCCCTTACCTTAGGAATACTAAATGTCTCTGCCAGGATCCCAGTGTTTTCCAGTCTGAAAACCACTCCAGTTGAACGTGATGCAGTCTCCGCTGCTGACGTCAGGTGGCGCCAACGCCTCGTTATGAACTGTCACATAGAAACCGAAGAAGAAGCACTTCCGGGAACAGACAGTCAACATGGCGTTTAGTTTTGGCGGCGCCACGAGTAATACAGCGGCAAGTAAGTATTTATTATCACTACGGGAATATTTTTATAATCCAATAAACATGCCATGAACATGTAGACCAGAAGAACGTCACCGCGATGCGTGTACATTAGAGAGAAACATGGTCGGCTGTTAAATTGTACAAACGCACTGTCAGGCGGTGAAGGCATCACGGCTAACATTTAGCGGTATCTACGAGAAATGCTACACAGCTTTATACCAGAGACGAATATTATGTTTTAGTGAAACATAGTGACACAGTTCACGTCCACATTAGGCTTCACCATAATAATAAAACTTGCTGACTCAGTCGGTGTCTTTTCTGAGTAAAGTTCTGCTGTATCTTCTTAGCTAGCCCCTATAGCTAATGTGTAACGTTCACAGTCTCCTTTAAATGTAAGTGAACTTTTCATGGCTAAATATGATATGTGTGTTCACCCTGTCCGCTGTCATGACACCCAATACTTACAGGCAAAACTGATTTTGTTTCTGTGAAGGCACCTCTGGGTTTCCATTTGGTTCGTTTGGTGCCAAAACCACGGCATCCACAGCCTTTGGCTTCGGTGCTCCAGCCGCCACCACCACCACCGCCTCCTCCGGATTCAGCAGTAAGTCTGTCATAGACACAATAGAAGAGAATATATAATCATTGTGTCAACTACTCCTGCATATGCTGTACAACCCACAGCCCAGGGTTAAAAGATATGCATCAGCGTTTGTGTGGGATCTGGTGATTTCGTCTGGTTTGCATAAGGTAATGGGAAAAACTGCTTCTGCTCTGGGTTAGACTGGATGTTTTCGGTTCGGCCGGTAAAAACAAACCCACGTGGTCCTGTTGTAAATCAGCAGGAAGACCTCACTTTGAGCACATTTGCACTGAACGCCCAAACGTTGTGCACCATTTGGCGGCACAAACTACAACATGAAGGGAAAGCGGTCACCGTTTTCCTGAAGAAAACTCAAGGAGACGCCTATGGATCAGCAGGATGAGACGGAAAACTGGGAACCAACAACAACCAGACATCATGAAACCTATTTTATACGGGTGCATCTATGAAACTGGGTTCCTTTTGGTACCTGGTGTTGTGCCGAATTCTACTCCCTGCCGAAAACTGCTCCCCCATCTTAAGTCGGCCATAAAGAGGGCAATGTGCACCAAATTCACCCTGTTACAATATGCTGAGAAATGCTCCCTGCTCACCCTGGCTCATTATTTTTCCTCCTTTCTGACTGTAGGGTACAAAATTAATTGTGAACTATTCAACCTCTTAACGTTATCATAGCCGTGTAGCAAGTAATGAATAATATTGTAAGATATTGAAGTTACGTTTATTTTAATCTGTTTAACATTAAAGAATGTGCAAACTGTAAGGTATATAAAACTTTCAAAAGTCAAATCTTAGATACATAACACACAAAATATAAATTTAACAGATACTGCCAAAAACAACATGATGGGGATACAGTTTTCGGCAGGGAGCAGAATTCGACACACCTGGGACTTTTCCAGCTTTTTAGACCCAATAATTAAAGGTAAATGTAGACATATTTCCCCCCAGGATGGACCTAATGATGACCCTAGATAAATGCAAAAAAATATATACTCTTGCTCTGAGCCATCCCATAATTAATGAATTTATAGTAAAATATTGGGGCCAAAAATAGGACCAAAACTGGGACCAGAAAAGCTACCTAGGTGTCAGTGCATTTGATCTGGAAAACATGGCTTGGAATTGTTGATTACAGTTGATCTATTGTGAATTATAATTGCCAAAAGGATTCTCTGAAGTGTATTCTTTATTTTATTTATTTAACCAGGTTTTTCCCAGTGAGATGGGGGATCTCTATTTCAAGGGAGACTTCGCTAAGACAGCAGTGATACAGTCACATCATTACAGTTTTATAATACTGAAAGCATTTGTAAACATAGAAAAAACATAGACAATGTAGAGCTGCAACCAATTAATTGATTAGGTGCTTGAAGTGAATGCAAAATTTTCTGATTCGATTAATCAACTCCAATTGATTGAAGGGAAATATTCCATTGTAGTTTTCCTGAACTGAAGCTTCTTTGTGTGTCACAATAAGCGCCCGTGTGAAACACAACAGTGGAACCAATGTTTAACAGCAGAGAAATGAAGGAAACAAAACTGAAGATTTAGGAGAATTGTGGTTGAATGATTTTTTTTTTTATCTCTTTGAGTCGATTAATCGGTTGCAGCTCTAATACAATCAGTTATAACATTTACAGACCAACAGTCTTGATTCTGGAGTTTTAACTCTCTTTAAAATCAGTCAAAGGAATCTGTTTGTAGATTCGAGCTCAGACTGAAGCTTGTTCCAGGTGTCAGGAGATGAAAACCTAAAAGATTTTTTTTCCTAATTCAGTCTTTATCTTTGGAACAAACTGTTTCAAAGTGTTCATTGAGCAGATATTGTAACTGCCACGATTCCAAGTTAACAGTGAACATAAATAAGAAGGAAGTCTCCTCAAATAGCTTTATAAAATAAAATATACCAACGACTGAGTCGACGAGCAGATACCGATGACCAGTTCGTTTTTCTGTTCTTATTGTCTTGTAGCTCTTACAGCGCCTGGTTTTGGAGCAGCCACCACCACTGCTGCTGCACCAGCCACAGGATTTAGTTTTGGCTCCACCAACACTGGTAAGAAACACACATTATCTTGGCAAACATGCGTCTTTAGATTGTATTATTGTTTTTTCTGGTATTCCACTAAAAGTCTGTTTTTGCAGTTTATGATCCCCTACCAGACCCAACTTTGTTTCATTTAACCCTACAATGTTATTTTCTCTTTCTTGCTGCCTGCCTCCGCTGGCTGTAGGATTTGGGGGGCTGGGAGCTGGAAACACCACGGCTGGTGGGTTTAGTTTTGGGGGGTTTGGTTTAAATGCCAACCCAGCAGCAGTCAGCTTTAATGTGGGGTGCTTTGGTACAGCAACCACCACTGGCACTGTTTTCAATTTTGGTAATAGCCTGGCTAGCACAGGTAGATGACCTTCGTGATTGATTGATTAATAAGTCTAGTCTGTGTCTACAAACACATTTTCTTTCATTTTCACATCTGTGTGGTGCGGTGCTTTCTCATTTCACATGTCGATTAGCCTCACAGTTCTTGCCTTGCTGTTTCCATTTGCATGAGGAGACAAAATGTAAAGTAATGCACCTGTTTGATTTATGCCCGCAGCAGGCCTATATGTTTCCATTTCTTTGTGAGACAGATGTTTAATGTAAATCCATAAATATTCCTATTTGTCAATGGCTCTGTCAATTATGTCTCTTTCATTTTCCTGAGTTACATTCTGACCACAAATTCATTCCCCTCCTCTTTTTCCATTCATTTTTATGCATCTAATATGGTTTGTGTTACAAGTATTTCAAGTATTATGGCATGATGTGTTTCTCAGGCACTTTTGGTGGCTTTGGGACAACTACAACATCTGCTGTTGCACCTGGGTCCACATTTAGTTTCGCTACTCCTTCTAACACCACAGGTCAGTGGTTTTTGTAGAAGTGTAATGCTTAAGGGGATTTTTGCAGGTCCTTATAAAGTCTATGATCCAAGAATCTGGAGCCATATTCACAGATATTTTTAAAGGTTCTCAGTGCAAGTCTGTCAACAAAATAATCAAATATGATGAACTACAAATACAAATATTAAATTTAAGATTAAAACAATCTATGTAATTAGGGCTGTGTACTGGCAAGAATCTGGCGATACGATACAAATCACAATACTAGGATCATGATGCAATATATCATGATATTGTTAAAAAGGCAATTTTTTATTGGTTTTGTTTGTTTTTTAATTGATTATATCCTTGAAGAATTGAATTACAGCAGAAATCTGCCCAAATACTAAACATATTTTTATTTGATCCCAACAGGATCTAATGCTATATCCCAAAATGTTCCTGTGTTCAAACTGAAATTCTGTTTTACAGACATTCCAGTTTCAGATCCTGTTCAAATGTTCAGATTCTATTAGTTCACAACTAACATCAGAACAGGATTTGAGTTCAATCCCAACAAAGGAACCAACATTATTGAATAAAAGAGTGTGAAATGAGAATAAATGAAATAAAAACAAAAAAACTAAAATGAACCTCCACAAAATCTACATTTGAATAAATACCTAAAAATATTGATACAGTACTTTTCAATATCGATACAGTATTGTGAAATGAAATATTGCGATATATTGCAGAACCGATATTTTCTTACAGCCCTATATGTAATGGAGAAACTGTCCTTTTCATTAAAGTAAAGCAGGATAAATTTATGGAAATGCGGTCAAATGGACTATATACTATATCAACCCATTGAGGCCCGATTTAATTTAACTGGAAATGACAAGTTATAATTGAACTGGTTGAATATACTGGACCTGGAACTTGTATGGATTTTGGAATAAGAATAATGAAAATAATGGAAAAATGTGACGTCTTTTTGTTCTAAGGTATGTTTAGCAAAATATATTTAATAAGAAGGGGGAAGACTTTAAAAAAAAATTTAAGATTTTAAATAAGTGTGGCTACTCAGATTATGCCACAGAATGTCTTTAAAACATTGTAAAAATCAGGAAAATGAAATGTTAGAAATGTGGATTTCATAGTAAAATGTTTAAGTGAATTAAAATGCATTACATTTGAAGCAGCAAAGCAAAGGTCACAGTCTGTTCCTTCAACTGCAAATTCATATTTTAAGATAATGTTTTAAAAGGTTTTGTACCCAGGCGTCCCTAGAGGGTTTCCATCTTTGTCGCCATTTTGACCTCTACTGCTATGTGTTCTACCTATTACGATATTCAGGAAACAAGAGAGCGTTATCTTGAAAGGTTTTAGTCAAGGACACAGAAGAAAAAGAAAAAAAATGGAGCAGACCTCAGGGTTTATTTAGATTTGTGGAGGTTTATGTGCATTTCTGTCTTTATGATGCTGTTTGTCTAATAAAACAGCATTTTTGCACAGTGTTGGGTCTGTGTTGTTACAGTTCTTCAAATTATTAGTTACATTTTTCTTTTTGAGTATTTAAAATTAACCCATACAGACTCAAACATCCACTGGCAACCAAAATCATTTACTGATATAAGAAGTTAAATATCCGTTGATCCACCAATCCTGTCAATACATGTCAATAATTGGTGTAAAATAAGTTCTTCATCTTTTCATGGTCATCAGATATGACCCATCTGGACGTTCAGAGGCTCCGTAGTTGCCGTGGAAACACCGTCATCTTCTCCAACATTGATTCACCAGTAAAACCCACGGAGTTGGATCAATGCCAGTGGATGGACACACTGGGTTTTATCTTCAGTTAATGATAGATTTGACTGAGAAAAAGTCACTTTTTCTTCTCTTTTCTCTGTCTTTGATAGAATAAACCTTAACTTTAATTTGCGCTTTTATGAACATCTACATGATCAGTGAATTAAATATAGGAAAATACCAGATTTTCACTTAAGAATGCAAAATACTGAGCATAATATTAGAGTAAATGGTGATAAATTACTTAATAAAGGTTAAAAATTGAGGAGAAAAAAATCATTTGGGAACTGCCACAAAAATAGCACTGGGTCTTTATTGGTTAATATGAAAATAATTGACATTTAGAGAATGACAAGGATTGCTGATAAGTTTTCTCAACTGATATGTAGCAAACTGAGGTTCACTAATGTTCATGTAATTAAAAAGAAGAGACAAGTGAGGAGATGCAGGTGACCCCATTAAGTACAACACAGTAGTAGTAGTAGTTTATTCGGTTGTTAATTACTTTAAACCCCAAACAAAAACACCATTGTTCCATATACAATGGGATCGAAAGGGTTTAGGCTGAAGTTCAGGCTTATCTTGTCTAACCCTATTTACAGTTAACATAATGTTTCTGCAAGAAAACAAACAAACAATAAAAATTTTCAATACAATCATTGCTAAATATACAACAGAAGAGAATATATATTTAATTTAATTCAGGTAAATCGTGTCCTTATCTCAACTACAAATATTGATCCTAGTCTTTTCTACAAGTATTTTCTTTAGTCACTCCTGAGCTCTATATTTTTGAATAATAGTTCTTTTGTACATCTTTTTATAAGTTGTAATTGTTTTAGACTGTTTGAGTCTTTTAAAAGATGTGATTGATTCATTATCACAAATTAATATTTTTGTAAATGAAAGAAAACATACTTCACGTGTACTGTAGTCTTGAATTTTCTTTAGTAGCATTAATGTAGTTACTTTGTTCATGGTTTCTTTTTCTTTGTTGGTATTGTCTTTCAGGCAGCCTGTTTGGTAACACACAAAACAAAGGCTTTGGGTTTTCCTCTGGGCTTGGCACAGGGACTGCTGCAGGGGCATCAGGATTTGGGACTGGATTAGGAACAACCGGTCTCGGTGGGTTTGGAGGCTTTAATGTCCCACAAACTCAGCAACAACAAGGTAAGAGCCCATATGTCCAAATAACACAGGTCTACAATGTTTTTGGAAATCATCTGTCAGAGATCAAATATATTCAGTATACTCTGCATTAGGGCTGCAAAATATTGTAAAAAACTAACATTGTGATTTTTTTAAAATTCTGCGATTCTATGTATACATATTGCAATATGAAAAAATACTCAGGAGAATATAATAGTTGTGTGGTGCCGACGTAAATGGTCAAACTAATTATTTGTGTTACCGCTTGTTGTGGCAACAGGTGCAAGGCACTATCGAACACATGTTTAAATTTCATCCTTATTGTAGCTGAAATAATTCCAGATAACTGACGTCGCTTTTCTTTTTGTCACCAAGTTTTCATTTATGATGATTTTCAAGAGATTCGGGTGAGTAATCACAGAAAGACTTACAGATTCGTGATACTGAGGATATGACTGAAGTTTGACAGATTTGATGAAAAATTGGTCACGAAAGTGTCACGCACCTTTAACATCACAAATTTCTGGCGACCCCAGACTTTCATAATGGAGAATTTCTTTTTTTTTTTTTTTTTTTGCTAAAATTATTTTTGTTTTTGATCATGTTATAGTTTACTATACTATGTTACAAATAAACATTAATTTTATAGGACATTTAGTCTATATAATGTCTATTATTGTGAACAGAGGCAGTATATCCAGGTGTAGATTACTGCACAAAGGGTCCGGATCTGTACAGTCAGTCCAGCTGTGATTTACAAGGAGGACAATTAATACTGAACAAACAAGAACTGAAACTATGAATTATGAAAGAGCTGCGGTATCTGAAACTGACCACAGTGAACATGTGACACAAACAGAACCACAGTGCTGCAGTTTCACAACCACAGTTTGTCTGCTATGGATTGGGATTGTCTCTGTCAACTCACCATAGATATTTTTATTGGTACGTTTTTTTTTTGTTGTTTTGTTTTGTTTTGGGTTTTTTTATCAATTACTATAAATTTCAGGTGACCCCATATGGGGTCCCGACCCCAAGGCTGAAAAACACTGCATTAGAGATTGTGCACTTTTAGTCCAATTCCCACAGTGTACATGCCCTCTCATAGTGACAGCATCAATTGTGCTACAACTTTCACAACTGTAGAGGGCGACAACAACCAAGAGGATTCACATTTTCATTTTTGACAGCACTAATAAGGCTGAAGCACTTCCAGGATGCTAATTGCTGGAAAGGTTACAAATAATCATCATACTTTTGTATAGCATAGCATCAGCTCATTTAGTTAATTAGTTTTAGTCCTGAAACACTGTATGACCTGTCACTTAACTTTACTGTCTCATGTTTCAGGAGGTTTGTTCGGCCAGCAGACGCAGCAGCCGGGTCAGACTCAGCCCACCCAGCTTTACCAGCAGGTCACTGCTCTGTCAGCCCCCACCCTGTTAGGAGATGAACGTGACTCCATCTTAGCCAAATGGAATCAGCTGCAGGCTTACTGGGGCACAGGGAAGGGCTACTATGGCAACAACAACCCTCCTGTTGACTTCACACTGGAGAACCCCTTCTGCAGGTTCAAGGTAAACTCTGACATAAGGTCATTTAAAGTATTTGTTGTTGTTGTTTTTTTCAATAGATCTTCAAATGTCAGCCCTCTGTGTTTTGTATTTTCTAGGCCGTTGGCTACAGCTGCATCCCAGTTAGTAAAGATGAGGATGGATTAGTAGCGTTGGTTCTCAATAAAAAGGAAGCCGACGTGCGAACCCAGCAGCAGCAGCTTGTGGAGTCCATCCATAAGGTCCTGGGAAGCAACCAGACGCTCACTGTCAATGTGGAGGGTGTGAAAGCCCTGCCTAATGATCAGTAAGTTTTAAGGCATCACACTGTGGCTGCTTCATCAGGCTTTGGAAGAATCACTGTCATATTAGTCCATGAGCAGAACAGTTCAAGATGCAGATGTTCCAACTGCACATCTGATACAGTTGGATGAAATCAGATCCATCATTTCTAACATTTGTGCCCCAGATTTATTTATATTTAAGTAAAGGATGTATACTACTATTATTTATAAATGTGGCTAACAGTTGAGCCATGGGCAATAATTAAACACTTACCAGCAGACTGAGTCCACTTTTCTAAGCAGTCTCTCTCTGCTGTTGTCAGTAAAAAAAAAATTCTGAATGTTAAATTCAGAGTTACTGTTCAGTTATGATGTGAGTTGAAGATCAGTGTGTGATCTTTTAGGCAGGTCACCCAGCCCGACCTCATGCACACATAGTTTGTTTTGATGTACAGAGTGCTTGCGCAGGTCTTGAAAGTCTTAAAAAGTGTAGAATTTTGAAACACTGTTTTCCAGACCTTGAAAAGTCTGGAATTTTATGTGAAAGTCTTGATAAAGTATGGAAAATAGTTTCTCTCATAGTTGAATTTTAGAGTATGTTCAAAGGCACATAATCTAATAATATAAGAAATACATGAGGAAAGCATGTTAGGCTACGTCGATGCAAAATGCAACGGCCATGCCTGCCCGCCCATGACGGTGATGTGTAATTACAGCAGTTTACACAGACCTGTATATGGTAATATTATTATGGATTGGTTAAATGTGTTACTGTACTATAGATCTAGCGTGGCTGCAGTTAGTGTGTCACATTGAGCAAGAATTTCTGTTTCAGTTGTTACCATCAGTTAATTCCTTGGTTCTTAATCATTCTGCAAAGACACCAGCAGGAGAGATAGAGTTCATTTGGAGACCTAGATCACTACCTTTGGCATTATTTAGACAACAGTGAATGACCAGTGTCATTAATTTTATTTTATTAATTAACTCAATACTTAAATGTAAATATACTCAAAAGTACAGACCAGGCGTAACCTTTTTACTTTTCTACTATACACAATAGGTACAATCTCAACCAAAAAAGTAGGCACACAAGTATAAAAGTACATAAAGTCAAGGTTTTGGGGGAAAAAAAATAGCTGTTTTGAAAAAGTCTGGCATATTTAGCTGGATGAAGAGCAAACACCCTGGATGTATCTTAAAACGAAGTTACATGTTCGAAACTGCTGCTGTAATGCAGTGTTTTTCAACCTTGGGGTCGTGACCCCACATGGGGTCACCTGAAATTTCTATTAATTGATAAAAAAAAAAATGAATTACCATAAATATTTTTTTTACTGATTCAATATATATTTCATAATGATTAAAACACCACACACTTTGTGTAATAAAAATCAAGTTCAAATAAAATGCAAGGGATAATATCTGAGAGGGCATATCTTGATTGACCTGATCATGTGACTGTGCGTCTTTCCAATGTTCATTGTGGACAGTTTCAGATGCTGCAGCTCTTTCATAATTCATAGTTTAAGTTCTTGTTTGTTCAGTATTAATTGTCCTCCTTGTAAATCCTAGCTGGACTGACTGTACATATCCTGACCAAGGAAAATCACATTCTCTCTTTGTGCAGTAATCTATACCTGGATTTACTGCCTCTGTCCACAATAATATACATTATATAGACTAAATGTCCTCTAACATTAAAGTTTATTTGCAACATAGTATAGCAAACTATTGCATAATCAAAACAAATTCATTTTAGCAAAAACAAAAAAAAAACAAAAAAAAAAATTCTGGGGTCGCCAGAAATTTGTGATGTTAAAATGGGGTCATGAGCTAAAAAAGGTTGAGAACCACTGCTGTAATGATCAATGATGAGGAGTGGTCTTCATAACGTTTGCCTCGTTTCAGGACAGAGGTGATCGTTTATGTGGTGGAGCGTTCTCCTAATGGCACGTCCAAGCGGATCCCTGCCACCACACTGTTCGGTTACCTGGAGCAGGCCAACATTAAGGTCCAGCTCACACAGCTGGGTGTGGCCATGTCCATCACGCGCACAGAGCTCTCTCCAGCCCAGCTCAAACAGCTGCTGCAGAATGCACCTGCAGGTACAAATGTGCTGGAATTTGTTTGTCCATCTGTTTATGTCTGCCACTCTATAAATCCATTGCTGTAAAAAAAAATAACGTGTCTCCAGATGTGAGTGATGTTTTTTTTTCCTTCACCAGGTGTGGACCCTATTATATGGGAACAGGCAAAAGTGGACAACCCTGACCCAGAGAAGTAAGTTGGTCAGAAAACATCACTGTTGGAGAACAGTTTAGTTACATTAGACTCAAGACATGGCCACATCCAGTCATTTATCAATACTGTTAGAACAAGGGGAATCTTTAGGAGGCATATGTTTCCACAAAAGAACAGCAATGCAAATGTAAAATAAGATAATGAGATATATCAGGAAATTATTTGCCTTGTTTAGTATAGATGTCCATGCTACGTGCTATATGTTTGCTTGGAGAGAGTTGGTTCTCCTTTGCTCCACTTTAACTGAACAAAGATACTGACCCAAAGCCAAAAGGATTAAGATTAAATTTAAGTTTATTACGTCTCTGTTTCAGAACCAGCCTTGAAGCCTCACACAAAACATTTAGAATAGAACAGATAGAATAGAATGCCTTTATTGCCATTATACATATGTACAACAAAATTAAAAATTTATTTTGTATTATGCATTTATTGCAGTAAATGCATAATGATTGCTGTGACAAAGGACTATGGGTATTTTATATCATGCTAGTTCAATATGGAAATAAGCCTTTTTGTCTTTTAGCTTTATTTGGTTTATATTGTCAACTTAAACACTTTAAGGCAATCATTTGTGGGTTCAATATATTTTGATGTTGACCAAACATTTATTCTTTTTAGTGTTGCATCTCCTGCTGCTCAGGTTGTGTTTCATGTTTGGATCATAAAGAATAGTTAAAAAGCTCAAATAAACCCTCTGGTTTCTTCAACCTTCACTCATGTCTTCCAGCCCCTGACAGTTCCTTTACCATTTGTTCATCCTAACAAAAAGTGCAGCTCAGCTTTTCAGTGAATTCCTGATGTTGTGACAGTTCATCATATTTTTTCTTCAGATTAATACCAGTCCCCATGGTGGGTTTCAAAGAGCTGCTTCGTAGACTGCAGATCCAAGAGCAGATGACCAAACAGCACCAGACCAGAGTGGACGTAAGTATGATCGCTGTCGGCTGTTTGAAAAACCCTCACAGGGGAATGGGCAGAGCACCTTCATATCATCCCAAGAATTCTGAAACAGATTATGCCGTGTCAAGGACGGAGTACACAGGTGTTCAATTTATGCCCTTTGCCAACAGGTTGTTATTAGCTGAAAGGCTTTTCTAAATTCAGCTGAAGGCAGTAGGGAATGTTTATAGATAGACTTTTAAAAATAAATTGCATTTTTATCTGTCTTAGAATATAAATAAAACAAAGTCCTCTCCCTATTGACAGCAGTTTTATGGGTCATTGTGTTTTTGATGGTCATCAAGTGAAGTTCACTGTGGTTAGATTAGATTAGATTAGATAGAAATTTATTGATCCTTTGGGCAGAGCCCTCAGGAAATTGAGGTTCCAGTAGCAGCACAACACTGGATATACACACAAGAAATACCACAATGAATGAATGAATGAATGAATGAAATCTTTAGTTTGAACATGTCAACAGTGAAATCAAAACAAAAATCAACCCACAAAATATAAGTACTGGTACAGAAATGATTGATAAGCAAACAAACAACAAAATGAATAAATAAATAATAATAGTTATAGTAAATAATTATAATAATATCAATAAAACAAATGAAATGAAATTATACATGCTCGAAAAGGAGTAGGAAGAAGTAAAAATACTCCTATACTCCTACCTCCAATTTCTATTGCTTATGATCACTATATGGCAATTATTATTTTGTATGAATATAATAGTAACACCAACAACCTTTTTCCTTTACACAGTAATATGATAATACCCATTTACAACTTATCCTACCAGATATTAATAAACTCTTAAATAAATAAATAAATAAACATAAACAAAAAACAACCACCACCACCCCCAAAAAAGAAAGAAAATAGCAAAACAATAACTATTAAAAAAAAAAACATTATTGAAAAAATAAACAGGTAATTGCACATTATAAAGCACAAGTAGCAAGGTGGTAATGATAAAGTAATAATAATTAGCTAATTATGTTGTGTATATGTATGTATGTATATCATGTATGTGTGTGTGTGTGTGTGTGTTTACATATATGTATAGTTTAATAATCACAGGATAAAAGTTACAATAAAGGGATGACAGTAATAGTAGTCATGATGATATAATAATAATAATAATAATAATAATAATAATAATAGATAATAGTAATAATAAGCATTGGTAAAAGAACTAAATTACTAATAACATAATGGAGTGAAGATTCCTTTCCTCATGTTTCTGTTTATTTCCACACGTATGAATTCGCAGATTATCTCCAACGACATCAGTGAACTACAGAAGAACCAGGCGACGACGGTGGCGAAGATCGCTCAGTACAAGAGGAAACTAATGGATCTGTCTCATAGAGTTCTCCAGGTAGATGCCAAACCGTTTCTTCCAAGTGTCAAGTCAGATTTTGGATGTTCTCTTCTTCCACGAACAGTGAAATGTCATGAGCACTATGTGTACGCTTGAAACATTTGGAAGGATAACTTGGCGCTGTCTGTGTCTTTCCCTACTTCATCATTTCACCACCACTTTTTTATTTATTTTTAAATGTATTCATGTTTTCCTGGAAGGTTTTGATCAAGCAGGAGATCCAGAGAAAAAGTGGTTATGCCATTCAGGTGGATGAGGAGCACCTCCGAGTGCAACTGGACACCATTCAGTCTGAACTCAATGCCCCCACCCAGTTCAAGGTGAGTGCATGTCTGTGCTGCAGCCAAGCATGATTATCAGCCTTAACCTCCTGAGACCCAGGAAATGTCAGCAATGTACCAGCTTTTTTGTTTTTTATTAAATAAGTGCCTATATTGGAAACATCATGATACAACAGTTTTTTCAGATGCAGTTTTGAACATTTTTATGGAATGTCCTTTGTGGTGGACAGTTTTTTCTTTTTTTCTTTTTTTTTTTTTTTTTGTATAAAGTTGCTAAACTCTTGTCCACAAATGTGGACAGTGGATCCTAGGAGGTTAAAGTGCATCTGTAATGCAGATTAAGTTTCTTTTTAAATGTTGGCTGTAGTTATAGTTTTCATTGGGGCTGTAAATGCTGCATGAATCTCATCCAGTGATATTAAATTAATTAGTCTCATTGGTATCAGTATCTTTTGTGTTCTAGCCTGTCTGTTTTATTAAAGTGCTGGTTTCTCGTCTTGTTGGATATTTCACAGTGTCTTATCTTATCCACCAGGGCCGGTTAAATGAATTAATGTCCCAAATCCGGATGCAAAACCACTTTGGAGCGGTGAGATCTGAAGAGCGCTACAACGTGGACGCAGACCTTCTCAGAGAAATCAAACAAGTGAGAGAATGCACTATTAAATGAGTTTTATTTCTCTTCCTTATACTTACATCTCAGTCCAACACCTCAGATATTATAGTTTTTATTTTCTTTATGTGAAAGTCTTAATAAAGTATGAAAAAAAGTTTCTCTCATAGTTAAATTTTAGAGAATGTTCAAAGGCACATAATCTTATAAGATCAGAAATACATGAGGAAAGCATGTTAGGCTACGTTCAGACAGCAGGTCTTAAAGCACAATTTGAACTTCTGGTGAAATCTGATTTTTTTTTTTTTTTTTTTTTTTTGTGCTCGTTCATGTTCCACATTAAATATGACCTTTATCAGTTTTGAGTATGAACTGAATGTGACCCTCAAGTTACCCACATGGACTAAAGCGGTCCTGAAGTGACCCACATGCACTAAAGAGGTCCTGAAGTGACCCACATGCAATAAAGCGGTCCTGAAGTGACCCACATGCACAAAAGAGGTCCTGACGTAATACGTGGCAACGCAGACACGCACTGTGTTTACAGAAGTGACACTCCTGGGACACAGAATTGTGATGTTTGTCGCATTTCAATGATGTAAAGGTCGGATAAAGGTGACCTGGCCGTTCAGACTGAAGTCACATTGGAAAATATCAGATACATTTCGGATTTAGGACCACATATGAAAGTGACCTGGGTCAGATTTTAAAAAAAAACAAAAAAAAAACAAATCGATTTGTGCTGTTCAAACTGTCTTTAACAGATCAGATACAGGTCACATATGGACAAAAAAAATCAGGTTTGGGCCACATTTGCCTGCAGTCTGAACGTAGCCTTAGTTAGTTTCAGTTTATTTCAAATATGCAACAAAACAAAGTAATCCTACTGTAGTCCTTAGAAATTAAACAGATTCATATATTTGAAAGCGAGTGGGAGGAAGTTTAACTTGCATATAATTATAATTATGCATTCATTCATTTATAAATTTATTTTATATAATAGTTTTATCCTGAACCGAATCCATTGCCAGATATTGTTTGTGTGAATGTGATAACTCAGACAGATTTAGTTGGATTTCTTATCCGTTGATAACCAACATAGTGGACCCCTAGTGGAAGAACCTATGGATTTCAGCTTCTCTATCAGTATTATAAGTCATCCACATGGGGGCGATTTAGTTAAAGTCTTTGTTAAAGACATAAATCAAGCAATAATAGGCCAATTGAGATCAAATTTGGTTCATATTGATCTTTCATTTCCATCCACAGTTCATATGGTGTCATTTTCATTCACTAGGTGGAGTTTTGTGGGAAAAATTGTTTCTCTGACCATTATTCTGACACTATCAGGTCCATGGAGCTCAAACTGAGTTCATATCGATTGTCTAACAATTATCGTGGATTGATTTTTACATTTATTTATTTATTTATTTATATATAGCAGAGGACTGGGGAGATTTCACGGATATACTCGCGCTGTCTGCCCCTGACAGTGTAAGTCTCAGTAAAGTGAACTTTTCTACAACACGCAACAGGTCCAATCTCAACCAAAAAAGTAGGAACGCAAGTGTAAAAGTACAAAAAGTCAAGGTCTGGGGGAAAAAAATAACAGTTTTGAAAAAGTGTGAAATTTTTATTTGGATAAAGAGCAAACACCCTGTAACTTTTATTTTACCAGGTAGGTCAGTTGAGGACTAAGGCTGTTAGAAAATATCAGTTCTGCAATATATTGCAATATTTCACTTCACAGTACTGTATCGATATTAACAAGTACTGTATCGATATTTTTAGGTATTTGTTCAAATGCAGATATTGTGGAGGTTCGTTTTTGTTTTTCTTTTTTGTTTATATTTTATTCATTCTTATTTCACACTCTTTTATTCAATAATGTTGGTTCCTTTGTTTGGATTGAACTCAAATCCTGTTCTGATGTTAGTTGTGAACTAATAGAATCTGAACATTTGAACAGGATCTGAAACTGGAATGTCTGGAAAACAGAATTTCAGTTTGAACACAGTTGGAACATTTGGTGATAGAACATTAGATCCTGTTGGGATCGAATACAAATGTGTTTAGGATTTGTGCAGATTTATGATGGAATTCAATTCTTCCAGGAAATAATCATTTTAAAAAAGAAACAAACAAAAAATTGCCTTTTTAACAGTATCATGATATATCGTGATATATGGTATCATGATCCTAGTATTGTGACTTGTATTGTATCACCAGATTCTTGCCAATACACAGCCCTATTGAGGACCAGTTCTATTTAGTGATGAACTGGTCAAGTGGCAGCATAAAGGCAGATAAAACAGAAAAAAGAAATGTTGTGGTCTAAGGGACTGTTCTGTAAAGATACAAGCAGTGAGTGATTGACATGCTTTTCTTACTTTCAGCACTTGAAACAACAACAAGAAGGTTTAAGTCATTTAATCAGCGTCATCAAAGACGACTTGGAAGACATCAAACTCATAGAGCATGGACTGAGCGACAGTGGACACATGAGAGGAGGCATCCTGAGCTGAGGCACCTGCAAACACACCCAGCAGGGGTACAGGGGACACCCACAACAGAGACACCTGCAAACACACCCAGCAGGGGTACAGGGGACACCCACAACAGAGACACCCACAACAGAGACACCTGCAAACACACCCAGCAGGGGTACAGGGGACACCCACAACAGAGACACCTGCAAACACACCCAGCAGGGGTACAGGGGACACCCACAACAGAGACACCCACAACAGAGACACCTGCAAACACACCCAGCAGGGGTACAGGGGACACCCACAACACTCAACATGGACTGGATTATGCTCAGCAGAAACAGGACTTCTCAAAGTAATCTGTTGCTTTAAGGCTCAGGTGTCAAACATACGGCCCGTGGGCCAAAACCAGCCCACCAAAGGGTCTACTCTGGCCTATGGGATGAATTTGTGAAATACAAAAATTACACTGAAGATATTAACAATCAAGGATGTTAAAATCATTCTAGTTCAGCTTCCACATTCAGCCCAATATGATCTCAAGTGCATTAGACCAGTTAAAAAAAACTATTGTAATAACCTATAAATAATGACAACTCCACATTTTTCTTCTTTTTTTTTCCAGTGTAAAAAAGCTAAATTACATGAAAATATTTACATTTCGAAACTCTTTTCACAAAAATGTAAATAATCTGAAGAAATATGAACAACCTGAAATATATTTCCCAATATCCTGCCTGTTACTAAATGTTTTATTTGTAGTTGTAGTTCTAATTTCACATTTGTAAACTGAGGCATAATATTGTTAAAATTCCTCTTATTTTTCTTAAGACATTTCAGGTTGTTCATGTTATTCACATTTTTTACTGAAACCTTGTAGACGTAAACATTTTATCACTGTTCTTATTTTCCTGGTCCGGCCCACTTCAGATCATATTGGGCTGAACGTGGAACTGAACTAAAATGAGTTTGACACCTCTGCCTTAAGGCACAAACACATTTGTAAACAAGATAATTTTCCAGAAGTTCTTTGATTATCACGGGCCTGTTTTGGTTTATCAGGTCTGTCACACTCTGAACCAGCATCATCAGAAAAACAAAGACTCATCTGTGCTCCCTGGGCTGATATAGAGTGGGTAATGGAAAGGATCAATATTGTCTAATAATAGCTGGCTTGCCTTATGTCAAATCAGATTAAGGCTATGAGACTATGACTGTGACTGGCATGTAAACAACACGTGAACCTGAACACTTTGTAAATACATCTTTTGTATTTCTTTTTATGATGGTGTTAGAATCTGATTAAAAATTCATTTAAATTAAAAAAAAAAAATTACTTTGATGGATCTCCTTTTTTTTTAACCCATAAAGACCCAGTTCTACTTTCATGGCAATTTCCAAATAAATTTTTCTCTATATTATACCTACATACTATACCTTTTTAAAGTGATTTATCACCATTTATTATAAAGTTACCCTCCATATTTCACATTTTTTCAGTGAAAATCAGGTATTTTTCTTTGTTTAATTCACTGATCATGTAGATGTTCACAGAAACTCAGATTAAAGTTGAGGGTTTTCTATTAGAAACAGAGGAAACTCAAGAAAAAGTGACTATTTAGGCGATAACCCCAGTGTGTCCATCCACTCTCATTGATCCAACTCCATGGGTTTAACTGGTGAATCAATGTTGTAGAAGATGACTGTTTCCATGGTAACTACAGAGCCTCTGAACGTCCAAATGTGTCATATCTGATGTCAATGAAAAGATGAAGAACTGTATTTTACACCAATTATTGACATGTATTGATAGAATTAATGGATCAGCAGGTGTTAAACAGTTTAGATCAGTAGATGGTTTGTGTCATCGGTGGCTTTTTTGGCCTTTGTGGGTTAAACATACTGTAAATGCATCTTAATTCTTCAGTATTTTTATTTCTGCATCAGTTTCTCATAAGATAAGCCTTTATTTGTCCCACTGTGGGGAAATTTCACAGTTAACAGCAGCAAAAATACAACAAGCAAGTGCAGAGAAAAGGACAGGAAGAAAAATCATAAATGGGTGAAAATAAAGATATAAAGAGAACTAGAAAAGCACTCAGAGAGCACAGACCTTCACAAAGGCATGACCAGTTGTGTGCCGCCCCCCCCCCCCCCGATCACCACCAAAATTGAATCATTTCGTCCTCGTACCAGTATCAACATTTACTGAAAATTTCATCCAAATCTGTCCATAACTTTTTGAGTTATCTTGCACACAGACAGACAGACAAACCAACGCCGGCAAAAACATAACCTCCTCGGTGAAGGTAAAAATAAGAAATTTAGTATTTATATAAATAAAGATTTGAATTAAAAATTAAATATTTACATCATCGTGGCTGCACATGTATGTGGTGTGATGTTCCTCCATAACCCTCACATCCATAATATTTACACTGGTCTACAAGTAAAAAGCTTCCAGAAGAAAAGTAGTTGAACTTTACCAAATTTTAGTCACTAATAAAGAGAAATTAAGTCAAAAGTACTCATTAGTTGTATTTAGAGTCAAAAAAATCCACATAAGCATGCAAGATTTCAAAAAATGTTCCAAGGCACACTGTAGGATTTGTGTAAAAATAAAATGCCTTTATTACTCCATGGTAATCTTTAACATTTTTTAAAGATTTTATTTTAAAGATTTCCATGGAGTAATAAAGGCATATTATTTTTGCACAAGTCCTACAGTGTGCTTTGGAATATGTTTTGAAATCTTGCATGCTTATGTGGATTTTTTTGACTAAATAGTAAGACACACCAAAAGTTTCCAAAGAGCACCTGTGGATAATCACCAAGAAGACCCAGCAGCACTTCCACTCGGTTGGTTTAGGGCTCATTCGTTGTATTTTCTAAAACACAGTCTTGGGCCAAAATTTGGAATTTTGAGAATTAATGAGAGAATGGGTTTAATTCAAAAGGAATGTTTGTCTCAGAGCTACAGATCTACCTCAAAACAGTGTCTGCACATGACAATACATTCACTTTACAGGTTCTATCTAGTGGAACATTTATAAATTTATTGTATAAATGTACATAAACCAACATATATGTGGAAGAACACCATCATATATATTGAAAACAGGAGCTAACCAGCACTTTTGTAATTTGTTTTCTGAATCATCTTATTAAAGAATGTAAGACTGATCACATTTATTGAGTGAAGCAGATATTGTAGAGCAGTGTTATGTGTTTCTGACTCAAAGGTGCGTAGACTTTCTTTTGTCACCACACAGATATGGGGCGTGTCTGGATCCCGGTGTTTACCTCCTCAGATGGGCCTTTTCCAACATCTCATCAAAGTAGGGCTTGAGTTGATAGGATTCATGTCCTGGATTCAAAACCCCCACAAGGATGAAAGACTGATTGGCAGTTGATCAGATTAAGCAGCTCTCTGGCAGATTCTATCCCCTCATGCACAACGGTCACCCATATCCCAGGGGTCTGAGCAGAACAGGAGGACGCCTGTCACCACGGCAACGCACCTCTACCTGCGAGGACGCAGTGACCGATGATGTGGTCACGTTTAGCACAAAACAGCACTGCGTGAAAAACCAAAGCACATGACACTTAGCTTATTTGCATTTACGACAGGGATGAAATATTTTTAAACAAGTGGTGTCAGACAAAACAAGCCCCACCCCTCACACATATTTCATCCATTCTAAGTAAATGGGAAGATTTGAAAACATTTGAACTTTGACCTACTTTTCCCAAATTGTAATCACATCTGTTCTGGGTCACTGGCAATCTATAAATCAAATTTAGTATGAATTCAACCAAGAGTTTTACTGCTAGAGTGTGAACAAACAAACAAGTAGTTCCAGGCACAACAAGCCCCGCCCCTCTCACATGTTGTATCATTTTTTGGCATCGATCCAGCTGATGTCATCATGTCTATGCATGTGCTGATGTCGGCATATCAGTTACCTCTATATATGTACCAAGTTTGATGTAAATTAAAACAAAATCGATGTTTTTACAGACTTTTTTTTACAAATGTGTTTTCAAGGTTTGAAAAGTGCTTGAATTTTAGTTTAAGTGCTTGAAAGTGCTTGTAATTATAACTGTGATGTGATTTATTTATCTGTTTTTCACATTAGCTCTACCAGGTTACATGCCGAGCCAAAGCTACTTACAGAGAGGTGATACATTTAGAAAAATAAAACTTTATGTTAAAAAAGAAAATTGCCAGGTGTTCTCAGGTGGACTCCAGATACTTTTTCCCCGTGTGCTTGCAATGCAATGCACAGGGGACTATTGTTCATCATATTTATTATTAGGGGCTCGGGCATCGACACGAGCACCTTTCCCCCATTCCAAAGCAATGGGAGAAAGGTATGACCACCTATTGTTCTTCTGCGCGTTTATTATTATTATTATTGTTATTATTATTTTTATGTTTCTGCATTTGGCAGACGCTTTTTTCCAAAGCGACTTACAGGGGAAAACCAATCAAATCACTCAATCAAGTTTTATTTATATAGCGCCAGATCACAAAAAGTTCTCTCATGACACTTTATATATAGAGTTGGTCCAAACCAGACTGAAGCCACTTTACAGAAACCCAACAGAATCCTCCAGGAGCAAACACATGTGATGGTGACAGTGGAAGGAAAAAGTAGCTTTAACAGCAGAAACCTGGAGCAGAGCCAGACTGAGGAGGATGGACGTTTTATACAAAAACTTTGAAAAAAAAATGCGGCCCAGACCGTTGGAAATAGACCCAAACATGTTATTACAAAAATGTGCAACCTGGTCTCGAAAGCTGTGCTATTTTATTGGCTTGACATTCCGATGCACGGATTTCGTTACAATTGTGAAAAACCGGTCAAATTTCTCCATCCGAAATGAATTGGGCCATTTTCAAGTGGCTACCATTCCCAAACGATCCGTGCTAAAATTATTCTGTCAATGCAGAAATGCTCAGCTTGGCCCAAAGATTATCTGTGTGGTCACGTGGTAACGATATCACTTATGGTTTTTGCACAAAAATGCGAAAAAAAACTCCATTCATTTTCAATGGGAGCGACAAAAAAGTTGTCTGTTTTCTGACCACTACTGCTTCGCCATACTTTCACCTACAGACTTAATTTAAACTTTAAAACGCAGGCATTTTTGTCATCTCTCCAAAAATGTCTGTGGTATGGGGATGGAGTTGACGGTTTTCAATAGGTGAGTCTTCAAAAACCCCTGGGTTTAGTGAAAATCTGATCTGCTAGAGTGGGTGATGTCATCACCTAGAGTGGAGGAGCAGCCAAAATTCACCTGAAAATTTTCTGGACAACTTGCCCTCCTGGCCAGACAATAAATAGGAGGTGAATGATCTTTTCCACAAATGTAGCCATGGTTCCTGGGCTTCCAATTAACCCATGTTTGAAGACCTAGCTCTTTCTAAAGTGAAATGGCAGCCAGTAGTTTCAGGGCATATCCCTCCTCAGCTCCTATTCAAATCAATACAAATCAGTGTTGAACGGATGGCTGTGCTCCTGCTGAGATGACTGTTTTTACACTCACAGAATTCCGTCATTTCTCACAGTACAGACAAAAAAAAACACATCTGTGTGTTCCCCAGGTCTGTCTGCTGCTCACGATTATGTTAGTTTTCACCTGTCATTTACGGTTTTCCCATAGTTAGCCACTGTTCGGGAGCTGTTTCAGTCATAGATGAGCGTGTTTGTGTCTGTGTCCTCAGTGGCTGTGCTGCTCGTTGTCATGGTAACGGCACATGTGGTCTGTGTGTCACAGCTGCAGACAATTAACATAATTAAGGCTCCACAAAAAAACACACTAATACAGATACAGTACAATTATGAATAAATCTAAATAATAAATGATGAATGCAATAAGAATAAATATAAAAACACAGAAATATAATAAAGCTGAAAAACTTCCCATAAATTCTCTATGAAATGAATGAGCTCACCTGGGATCACACACACACACACACACACACACACACACACGGAACTGTTCAGTTAAAGGAGCCGATTGAAACACTGCTTTAACAGGACTGACACAGACTGTGGGAGGGGCTTCTCATCTGAATACAGGTCTACAGACAGTCTGTGGTGACGGCAGTCCACAAACACTGACACACACATTCACATAGGAAGTGAATGGGACATATTTCTTGCTTTAACGTCGCACAAGTCCACTGATTCGGCAAGAGGCAAGCACATGGGTTACATTTCCTTCAGGAAATGTATGGAAGTCTAGTTTATTTAATCTTTGTTTCGATGTGAGTGTGCTCGAAGAACACCATGTGGCTTCAATGTTTTGGATAAAACTTTGTGTTCTCCTTTAATTTCTAAACTTTTTGTTATAATGGAATATAATTTTAGTTGTTTATAGCATAATGCAATGTACATCATTGTGATAAAAAGTTAAATAAATAATCATGAGTATATGTATTTCTGTAGATATGTATTTTACTCCGGTGATAAGGTGCTGGATTGGAAAAAATTGAAAATGACCATTAAAAGTGCTTGAATTTGACCTTGAAAAATGTGTATGAACCCTGTTTATTCTTATCTTGTGTCTTTTACAATTGTTCTGGGATTTTTTTTTACCACAACATTTTTGTCTTTTGTTTTATATATTTTTATTTTATACCATATGGTCTTGTTATGTCTCTTACAAAACCTTTACAACTATAAATAATCATCTGGCTTCTTCAAGATTCATTCAGGAACAAAAACCAGCCTTTAAACTTGAAATGAAAATGTATGAAACTTTCAGCACAGTATGTCAGTTTTTTTGTGAACAGTGAAAGACAAAAAACACCTCTGTTACGTTTGTTTTTATTAATTGTTCAATAAATGATCATCTGAATTCTTTAAAATACTTAAAAATACAGAACATAAAAAACAAAAACTGCTAAGATCCCAACATCTAAGAGGTAGAAAAGAACTATTTTGCATTCGTGTGAATAAAAGTACACAGAGTAAACGGAGCCAGGCCATGTGTCGCTCTACCGTCAACAGTACTGCCTGTTTTCTACGTTTGTCTTTAGCAGATTCGTGGTACTACTCTGTGTGTGCTGAGAGGTCGACCAATCGGAACGCCTCCATGAACTCGTTGATGTCGATGCTCCCGTCTTTGTTGAAATCGATGCTGTGGGCCAGATCTGTGATGGCCTTATCACTGATGTCCATCTTAAGGTGAGAGCTGAGGAGTTTCCAGGTCTGACGGAACTCCTCCAAAGAGATGAGACCTGAAAGGAAACAGAAAAGACCAACAGATAGAGATTTAAAAAATGCATACTTTGTAGATAAAAGATACAACTAAGCTAAAACTAAGCATTTAGAAAGTAATTTAAAACTAATAAAAACTATCAAACCTGCTTTAAAAACTAATTAAAATGAACTGAATTAGAGAAAAAAAGTCCAAACTAAATAAAACTAAACTGGAATGAAAAATCCAAAACTATTAGAACCTTGCTGTGTAGAACCTGGATAATAAGTGTAATGTGCTAAAATAGAACTGTAAGGTCTAAAACACGTTGTAACATTCAGAATGAGAAGGTACAAAAGGACTGGACACAACAGGAGGACCTCCTCACTGACCTGAATGATCTGTGTCAATGATTCGGAAGATTGTCTCCAGGTTCGAGTGGTTTTTGTACATAGTCTCCAGGATACTGGTATCTGAAATCTGTTAGACAAAGGACATGTTATTTAATCCGCTGTACTGAAAACTGTATGGATTAACTCAGGGGAGTCAAACATGTGAGCCAAAACTGAGCCGCCAAAAAGTCCAATCCAGCCCACAAGATGAATATGTGAAATGCAAAAATTACACTAAAGATAGTCATATATGATCTCAAGTGGGTCCGACCAGTAAAATACTATCATAACTAGAAGCACTCGGAGAGCGCAGACCTCCGCCAAGGCTTATCAGTGCCCCCCCCCCCCCCCCCCCGTGGGCCCCCCCCCCCCGATCACCACCAAAATTTAATCATTTCTTCCTTATCCCATTTCCAACAAACCCTGAAAATTTCATCCAAATCTGTCCATAACTTTTTGAGTTATGTTGCACACTAACGGACAGACAAACCCTGGCAAAAACATAACCTCCTTGGCGGAGGTAATTAGGGCTGTAAGAAAATATCAGTTCTGTAATATATTCCAATATTTCATTTCACAATACTGTATCGATATTAACAAGTACTGTATGGATATTTGTAGGTATCTATTCAAATGTAGATATTATGGAGGTTCATTTTAGTTGTTTGTTTTTCTTTTTTGTTTCTATTTTATTCTTATTTCACACTCTTTTATTCAATAATGTTGGTTCCTTTGTTTGGATTGAACTCAAATCCTGTTCTGATGTTAGTTGTGAACTAATAGAATCTGAACATTTGAACAGGATCTGAAACTGGAATGTCTGGAAAACAGAATTTCAGTTTGAACACAGTTGGAACATTTGGTGATAGAACATTAGATCCTGTTGGGATCAAATGCAAATGTGTTTAGTATTTGTGCAGATTTATGATGGAATTCAAATCTTCAAGGAAATAATCTTTTAAGAAAGAAGCAAAACAAACAAAATTGCCTTTTTTTTTTTACAGTATCATGATATATCATGATATATCATGATCCTAGTATTGTGATTTGTATCGTATCACCACATTCTTGCCAATACACAGCCCTATTCATAATAATGGATAAATACTGAAAACTCCAAATTTTTTCTCTTTGTTTTAGTGTAAAAAAAAAAAAAAAAAAAAGAAGGAAAATTACATGAAAATGTTTGCATTTGCAAAAAATGTGAATGACTTAAACATGAACAACCTGAAATGTCTTAAGAAAAATAAGTGCAGTTTTACCAATATTCTACCTGGTACAGGGCGTCCATGGCTCAGGAGGTAGAGCGGGTCATCCAATAGCCAAAGGGTTGGCAGTTTGAATCCCACTCTGTCCTAGTATGAATGCTTATGAATGTTCGGTGGTGGTGGGAGGGACCACACTTCTGTCAGCCTCCCCCCAGGGCAGCTGTAGATACATATGTAGTTTACCACCACCAGAGTGTGAATGTGAGAGTGAATGAAGAATGGATCAATAATATAAAGTGCTAGTGCAAGTAAAATACTGTCATAATAACCTATAAAAAATGACAACCCCAAGTTTTCACTTTGTTTTAGGGTAAAAAAGGAAAATTATATTAAAATGTTTACATTTACAAACTATCCTGTAACAAAACGTGAATAACCTGAACAAATATGAACAACCTGAAATATGAAGAAAAATGCCCTTTTTAATCAATATTCTGCCTGTTATTAAATGTTTTGTGAATTTGTAGATCCACTGTCATCTATAAGTTGGAATGCACATGTGGAAATGATAAACTGAGGCAGAATAGTGTTAAAATTGCACTTATTTTTCTTAAGACATTTCAGGATGTTCATGGTTGATCACATTATTCACATTTTTTTAAAGGATACTTTGTAGATGTAAACATTTCCATCCTGTAATTCTACTTTTTTCCACTCTAAAACAGAGAAAAAAGTTTGGAGTAGGGATGTAACAATTACCGGTAGAAGGATAAACTGCGGTAAAATTCCTGATGGTTAGTATCCCCGTGTAAATTCTAATTATCATTATAAGTGTTTGATTATCGCACTTTGAAAGACAGAGACAGAGAGACTATCTATCTATGAAAAAAAACTCAACTCAAACTTGATCTGTAAAATGGTCAAACAGTGTCCATAAGGTTCCATCTTTAATGCACATTTGTATGTTTAATGTTTACATGGTAATATTTGAATGTTTCTGCAACAGAAAGTACATTGTGCTGTGATTTTATTAGGTTTTTTTTTTGTTGTTTTGTTGGTTTTTTTTTGTTTTTTCAAAATATAACGTGGTTAAATTATTTCAGTGTGTGTATCAGTACTTTTTGAACATTTTGAGCACATTTCAACAATAATAATAATGATAATTGTGATAATTTTTAGTCACAATAACCGTGATTAACAAATCTACCTACAGGTATAAATAAAGTAACCTTGACCTTGATGTGAAATGTTCATATCGTTACATCCCTAGTTTGGAGTTGACATTATTCCCTCCAACAGGAGGTACTGTGATCACTTTGCTTTGTGTGTTTGTTTGTGTGTTTGTTTGTTTGTTTTCATCTTTAGTGTAAAACTCTTCCACCCATCTTTCCCAGATCTTCCCCACAGATAGGCCTAGGCCCTGGGACCAACCCAGTCCATTTTGGTCCCAGTAGGACAAAGTTCAAGGTCACAGCAAGGTCACAACATCTACAGTTTTCCATCTGTCATCACTGAGACATTTTCCAAAATTCATCCCAAATTCCAATCGACTCCGATTCTCCTCCAGTTGGATCCACCTGTAGCTTAGAACAGTCTCTTGTATGTGGAACTAAAGTGTCCACATCCACAGTGGAATGTGGACTCTGTGGACATTTACACTGAACACTGAAAATCCCATTTCCCACACATTTAAAATTAGAACTCAACTAATATTGATGTGAATTGAATCTAATTGGACAGACACATGACTGGGACCAGATTCAACTGTTTCTGTGTATGGAACAACCTGGAAACTGTTGGATTTAAACAGACAGAGTGGATCCACACATGCACAGAGTTCAGGCTGAAGGAGGAGCTCTGAGTTCTGAACACTGGTTTATAGGTTATCGTTAGTATTGTACTGGTCCGGTCCACTGCGGGTCATAGTGGGCTGGATGTTGAACCTGAACTAAAATGACTTCAACACTCGTGCATTAAATGAACTCAAAGCCGTGGTCACACCAGCTGGTCCTGACCTCTAGTTTGGGTTCGGTGATGGACAGCTCCTGGATCCACTTGTGGTAGTCCACCATGCCGTCCTTCATACTGCTGACCAGCTGAGGCCGTAGAACCCTCCAGGGCAGACCCAGGTTCAGGACTTTCTCTGTGGCGCTGGCCCACTGACTCTGAGAGATCAGCCCTGAACCACGAACAGCAGAGAGGAAGACCTGTTAATGACCTCAAACATACGGCCCTTGGACCAGAACCAGCCCCTGGACCAGAACCAGCCTGTGGACTAGAACCAGCCCCTGGACCAGAACCAGCCTCTGGACTAGAACCAGCCCCTGAACCACGAACAGCAGTGAGGAAGACCTGTTAATGACCTCAAACATACGGCCCCTGGACCAGAACCAACCTGTGGACCAGAACCGGCCCCTGGACCAGAACCGGCCCACCACAGGGTCCAACCTGTCCAACTCTAAGTGTAGAACAAACATGTAAATCCAGTGTATCTGTGTCAGAGGGTTCATCTGTGGAATAATCTGGAGCAGAACTGAAAAATGTCTTCTTCAATTTATGAATTTAAAAGGACGAATAAATCCACAATAATAACAAATTATAGAACATTATAGAGGTACAACTAAAATAAGATATTATTGTAGTTAATTGGTTATCATGGTAAGAAGATATAGTCACATTTACTAATCATTGTATTTGGAGTAAATATTTAAAGTGCATATAAATACTGTGACATTTCAGCAGGATTAAATCACAGCAGAGGGAACTTGGATTGTACTTTCCAGGCCCCAAGACACCGTATGTCTACAAGAAGTCAGTTCTACTGACTTTATATAACAACTCATGTGTTTTACAGCACATACTCTATTACACAGCACAGAACTTTCAGTTATGGTGTCCAAGTAAAACATTGCCTTCACCACTCAACTCAGCTGCTCTCCCCCCATAGGTACAACATGACTGTACAACACATAACATGAACTAACTTTGAACGCATATTTTCAACATGCAACGCACCACACCATCACATGACACAGTAACACTGCAACCCACATGAGTCACATGACTCGGCACAAACCAATCAGTGTGGCTCGCTACAATATTTTAGTTTATATTAAAGATGGTTGATTATGTAAATCTGATTGTGTATGAGGTGACTAAAAAAGTGGATGTGAATGGTTTGTGTTATTGTAAAAATATACAGAGGAAAATGTGTGTTAACAAAGCAAAGGAAGTGGATCTAGTTTGAATATTAGTTTGTAAAAAGGGGGCAGAGTCAATAAGTTATAGTCCTGCACACTCCTTTTTGAGAGCAGAAAATGTATTTATTTATTTATTTATTTATTACCTCCGCCAAGGAGGTTATGTTTTTGCCAGGGTTTGTTTGTTTGTTTGTTTGTTTGTTTGTCTGTTTGTTTGTTTGTTTGTTTGTTTGTTTGTCTGTCCGTTAGTGTGCAACATAACTCAAAAAGTTATGGACAGATTTGGATGAAATTTTCAGGGTTTGTTGGAAATGGGATAAGGAAGAAATGATTAAATTTTGGTGGTGATCGGGGGTGGGGGGGCCCGGGGGGGGGGGGGGGGGGGGCACTGATCAGCCTTGGCGGAGGTTTGCGCTCTCCGAGTGCTTCTAGTTTTTACCATGTTATATGATTCTTTGTTATCTGATGATTCTACAGGGGTTGGACAAAATAATGGAAACACCTTCACCTCAAGATGATAATGCCCCAATCCATACAGCTAGAACTGTTAAAGAATGGCATGAGGAACATTCTAATGAAGTTGAGCATCTCGTATGGCCGGCACAGTCCCCAGACCTCAACATTATTGAGCATTTATGGTCAGTTTTAGAGATTCAAGTAAGACGTGGATTTCCACCGCCATCGTCTCTAAAAGAGTTGGAGGGTATTCTAACTGAAGAATGGCTTAAAATTCCTTTGGAAACAATTCACAAGTTGTATGAATCAATACCTCGGAGAATTGAGGCTGTAATTGCTGCAAAAGGCGGACCTACACCATATTAAATTATATTTTGTTGATTTTTTAAGGTGTTTCCATTATTTTGTCCAACCCCTGTATGTGCTCCAAATAAAACTACTACTACTACTACTACTACTACTACTACTACTACTACCCTTGGAATGAAATTTTGAAATGCAGAAATTACACTGAAGAAATTAAAACCAGTAAAGTGCTATCATGATAACCTATAAATAATGACAACTCCAAATTGTTCTCTTTGTTTTAGTGTAAAAAAAAAATTAAATTACATGAAAATGTTTACAAGTGAATAACCCGAACAAATATGAACAACATGAAATGTCTTAATATTTCAAAATGTCTCAGTATTCTGTCTGTTATTAAATGTTTGGTGCATTTGTAGATCCACTGTGATCTGTACGTTGGAAATGATAAACTGAAACATAATATTGATAAAAAATTTCATTTATTTTTCTTAAAAAATTTCAGGTTGTTCACATTTTTTTTAAAGAATAGTTCGTAGATGTAAACATTTTCATCATGTAATTTTACTTTTTTCACTCTAAAACAGAGAAACGTTTGGACTTGTCATTATTTATCGGTTATTATGTTAATATTGTAATGGCCTGACCCGTTTCAGATCATACGGGGCTGTAGGTGGTCTGAACTAACATCTAACTAACAGCACTTTGGTCATTTGTTACAATACATTGCATTTAGCACATTTAATCTATGAACCAGATAATTTAAAAAAAAAAAATTGTAGACCAGTGTAATATTATCCTCTGTATTTTGTGTGTTTCATTCAGCAAAAGTCTGTTTTTTTTTTCCTATATTTAATTTGATCTTGCAGATGTTCATAAAAGCTCAGAGTAAATTCAAAGGTTATTATATCAGAAATAGAGAAAAAGTGACGTTTTCAGTCAAATCTCATTAATTGAACATAAACTCAGTGTGTCCATCCACTGTCACTGATCCAACTCCATGGGTTTGACTGGAGAATCAATGTTATAGAAGATGATGGTGTTTCCATGGTAACTATGGAGCCTCTGAACGTCCAAATGGGTCATATCTGATGACCATGAAAAGATGAAGAACTGTATTTGACACCAGTTACTGACATGGATTGATAGAATTAGTGCAGGGGTTCCCAAAGTGGGGTATGCATACCCCCAGGGGTACTTGGAAGAAGTCCAGGGGGTACTTGACATTTTTTGGGAAAAATACATTAAATAAGTCATCATGTACTGAATACAAAATAAATAATGTGAATTAATGCTGAAATATAAAACACAATAAATACATTAATATAATAGTTTCATTGTCAAGTTTTGGTAACATTTTAAAAATGTTTCTATTTTATATTATGTAAAATGAGTTTATTTGTAATTAATTAATTATTTACTTTAATTAATTAAAGTAATTATTTTTTGTTGATAAAAGGTCCATTTATTAATTAATGACCAATTTATTTATTTTTCTTATCAGTAAAAGAGGGCACTTTTCAGTTTACATTTTGCACACAAAATTTTCTATAAAAAATGTCTTATTTTTACATATTACTTAAGTTAAATACATGTTGTTTGTTTACAAAGTTTTGAAAATCTAAACAGACACTTTTGGCACAGGAACAAATTTTGGCAAATTTTTTTCAATCAAAAATGCTGAAGGGCAAGTTGGGGGTACTTGGCTAAAAACGTATATTTCAGGGGGTACTCCACTGTAAAAAGTTTGAGAACCACTGGATTAGTGGATCAACAGGTATTAAACATTCCACATCAGTAGATGCTGTTGGTCGCCGGTGGATGTTTGGGTCTTTATGGCTAAGTGTATTAGTGTCAGAACTTTTCAGTACCTGTGTTTTCAGAATCGTACTCCTGAAAGGCACTGATGAGATCGGACTTGTGCGCGAACAGCTGTTGCCTCAGAGATCTCAGGGCTGATCTCTCCGTATGTCCAACACTGACAAAAAAAAACAAAAAAAACATAAAGCACCATAGACAGATTACATACCACTGCTTATATCACAGGTCACTTGCTTTGAACATCTTAAAAGTCTACAAGTAAAAACATCTCAGATTTATTTAGGGCCAGTTGCAACATTTTTCTCCCCTTAAGTCCATTCTTGTCTTGGTAAATAGTTTAAGTGAAATGTCAAATACTACTGTGGCTAAATGGAACCCTTTCCACATGTGTACCTTTGTCTCAGTGAAAGCTCTATACCGGTCCGACTGGCCTGGTACTGGACAAAATGAGGGACCAGATCAGGACCCATTCGGATGTAGGCTCCTCTGTTACTGCCCAGGTCATAGTAGTTAGACGCAGAAAATATCGTAAGAACCTGGAAGAACACAAGACAAGCGCTTAGTGCACTTATATGTGGACGTATTCAGATTCATAGCTGCTGTGATCTTCATCTGATTGTTCATTATTCAAAGTATAGAATCACCCATTCCAGTTTTACAGCGTTGTCATTTAAAGTGTTGTTTACCCTTTAACCCCTAACGTGTCTGTGGTGAGCGTTCTGAATTTATGATTTATTTTAACCCATAAAGACCCACTGCTACTTTTGTGTCAGTTCCCAAATGACATTTTCTTTATATATAACCTTTCTTAAGTTATTTATTACCCTTTATTATAATACTATCCTCTGTCTTTAGTGTGTTATCCCTATAAACCAGGTATTTTCCTATATTTAATTTACTGATCATAAATATGTTCATAAAAGCTCAGATTGAAGTCGAGGGCTATTATATCAAAACCAAAGAAAACTGAAGAAAAAGTGACTTTTTCAGTAAAATCTCTCATTAATTGAAATTAATCTCAGTGTGTCCATCCACTGTCATTGATCCAACTCCATGGGTTTTACTGGTGAATCAATGTTATAGAAGATGACGGTGTTTCCATGGTAACTACGGAGCCTCTGAACATCCAAATGGGTCATATCTGATGACCATGAAAAGATGAAGAACTGTATTTACACCAATTATTGACATGTAATGATAGGATTAATGGATCAACACGAATGACACAGTTTAGATCAGTAGATGGTTTTGGTCGATGATGGATATTTGGGTCTTTATGGGTTAAATATTTGTTAATATTCAACTGTTTGCTCAATAAGAAAAATTTCAAAATGTGCTGATAGAATAGACCTTGTGCTTTCTATAGACATCTGAGCATGCTCAGTGCACCCCCCATCACCTGTAGAATGGGAGGTAAATCACAGAACAGTGAGTGAGACCGACTCACTATAACCTATTAATTAAAGAGCCACGATGAAATAGCTGCACATTGTGTGACTTTTTTTTTTCTTTTTTGGTTAACTTATTTTCAATATTTTCAAGGGTTCCGTTTCAATTTGTGAGTTTAATGTATTTGTACTTTTTTTTTGCCATTTGTTCACCTTTATATTTTTTTCCTACTTATGTTTGAAATAGAGTTTATCATTATCATTTATTTTTACTTCATTCTGTTTTGGTTTAATAACGTGTTGAAATTGGATCCATGTAGAGAAAGTGTCATTTTCTTCTGTAACAAAAACAAAAATAAATGGTTTCAAACAGTATCACAGCTGAGCTTATCAGTTTGATAATCCATCAACATGTATTTTTTTGTAATTTAGCCTGAAACACAAAAAGTATACCTGTGTACCTGTATGGATGTAATGATTACCGGTATAATGATAAACTGTGGTAAAATTCCTGACAGTTACTAGTACCGTTTAAATTCTAATTATCATGAAAACCATGTTTGATTACCATACTTTCAATTCAAACTTGATCTGTAAAATGCTCAAACAGTGTCCATGAGGTTCCATCTTTAATGCACATTTGTGTGTTTGATGTTTACACGTTAATATTTGAATGTTTCTGCAACAGAAAGTACATTGTGCTGTTATTTTATTTGTTTTTTTGTTTTTTTGTTTGTTTGCTTGGTTGTTTTTTTTCCAAAATATAACTTGGTTGAATTATTTCAGTGTGTGTATTAGTACTTTTTGAACATTTTGAGCACATTTCAACAATTCCGTGATAATAATGATAACCGTGATAATTTTGGTCACAATAACCGTGATATGAAATTTTCATATCGTTTCATCCCTATATACCTGTGTATACCTGTGTATACATGTATATACCTGTGTATACCTGTATATACCTGTGTATGCCTGTATATACCTGTGTATACCTGTATATACCTGTGTATACCTGTTTATACCTGTGTATACCAGTGTATACCTGTACATACCTGTGTATACCTGTATATACCTGTGTATACCAGTGTATACCTGTGTATGCCTGTATATACCTGTGTATACCTGTTTATACCTGTGTATACCTGTTTATACCTGTGTATACCTGTGTATACCAGTGTATACCTGTACATACCTGTGTATACCTGTATATACCTGTGTATACCAGTGTATACCTGTACATACCTGTGTATACCTGTACATACCTGTGTATACCTGTGTATACCTGTTTATAAATGAGGTCTACTGTCCTTAAATTACAAAAACAATGTAAAGGTGGTTGCAGTTATTTGGGATGAAGTGTTGAACACAGAACTGGTGGACTCTTCAAACTCTTCATACTCTTCAAACTCTTCAAACTCTTCATACTCTTCAAACTCTTCATACTCTTCAAACTCTTCAAACTCTTCATACTCTTCATACTCTTCATACTCTTCAAACTCTTCATACTCTTCATACTCTTCAAACTCTTCATACTCTTCATACTCTTCAAACTCTTCAAACTCTTCATACTCTTCATACTCTTCATACTCTTCAAACTCTTCACACTCTTCAAACTCTTCATACTCTTCATACTCTTCAAACTCTTCATACTATTCATACACTTCAAACTCTTCATACTCTTCCAACTCTTCCAACTCTTCATACTCTTCATACTCTTCAAACTCTTCATACTCTTAATACTATTCATACTCTTCAAACTCTTCATACTCTTCCAACTCTTCATACTCTTCAAACTCTTCATACTCTTCCAACTCTTCCAACTCTTCATACTCTTCATACTATTCATACTCTTCCAACTCTTCCAACTCTTCATACTCTTCAAACTCTTCATACTCTTCCAACTCTTCATACTCTTCATACTCTTCCAACTCTTCATACTCTTCATACTCTTCATACTCTTCAAACTCTTCATACTCTTCATACTATTCATACTCTTCAAACTCTTCATACTCTTCCAACTCTTCATACTCTTCCAACTCTTCATACTCTTCATACTATTCATACTCTTCATACTATTCATACTCTTCATACTATTCATACTCTTCAAACTCTTCATACTCTTCCAACTCTTCATACTCTTCATACTCTTCAAACTCTTCATACTCTTCATACTATTCATACTCTTCAAACTCTTCATACTCTTCAAACTCTTCATACTCTTCCAACTCTTCATACTCTTCCAACTCTTCATACTCTTCATACTATTCATACTCTTCCAACTCTGCCAACTCTTCAAACTCTTCATACTCTTCCAACTCTTCATACTCTTCATACTCTTCAAACTCTTCATACTCTTCCAACTATTCATACTATTCATACTCTTCATACTTTATGCTGTAAAAACACTCAGATGAGGTACTTCTCCCTGACTGCTGGTACCTTAACCCTTTTGGGTGAACGCTGTGGCTTTCACCTTTAACTGGTGTCTGTTTGTAAAGTGGCGCTCATGACGCTCACCCTGCGGTCGTGGCAGAACTCGTAGCCCTCCTGTTTGCACTCGTGGGATCGGATGAGGAGCTGCAGGTTGTGTTTTTCCAGCACCTCCTGGGTAACGTCAGGTCCCCAGTAGCAGCCCCCTCCTCGGACCTCGTTGGGCATACATCCGTTCTGGGGCATGGGGTCGCTCCACAACACATCCACGATCTGCAGGACCACAGCAGTCCTAATTAGTTCACTACATCTGCAACCACTATGTAAATATGTAAATACGATTTCATTTTAAATCTAATTCTAAATGTATGTAAATATTTATGTAAATACCAAATTTCTTATTTTTGACTTTATATAATTTCAGTTTTCACTCATTTGTTGTTGTTGTTTTTTCTTTTCTCTGCACTTGCTTGTTGTGTTTGCTGCTGTTAACTGTGAAATTACCCCACAGTGGAATAAATGAAAACTTATCTTATCTTATCTTATCTTTCCTTCCCTTCTCTTAACCTCCGCAGACCCAGGAAATGTCATCAAAGTATCAGCTTTTTTTGTTTTTTATTCAATCAGTGCCTGTATTGGAAACATCAGGATGCAACAGTTTTTTCAGATGCAGTTTTGAACATTTGTATGGAATGTCCTTTGTGGTGGACAGTTTTCTTTTTTTTTTGTGTAAAGTTGTGAAACTCTTGTCCACAAATGTGGACAGTGGGTCCTAGGAGGTTAAATACTCCAAACAGAGCCCATATTCCCTCCTGTGCTTCTTACTTGTTTCCACTCGTTCTCATCTGTCTCTGTGGGTTCTCCAGACTCGGGGTCTGAATCGGAGTCGGACTTCTTGGGTTCCCCGTAGGACTGGTTGAACCCGGCCTGTCTGCGCCTCCTCTTCAGCTCTTCTTCTACTGTCCAGTTCAGCTGACTGCTGATGGGCAGGTTGTGCAGCGAGCGCCGCTGTGGGATGTTGAACTTCTGAACTGGACTCTGGTAGGTCAGTGAACACACTCGGCGCCGGCCCTCCATTTGTCCAAAAACCTCCTCATTTATTGTCTGGTTTTTGTCACCGTTGACTGTCAGACTTCGCTTTGGAGGCCTGAGGGCTGACACATACTGCACACATAGGATACAAAAAGATGAGCACACAGAAAATACCCATGTATATATATATATTTAAGATGTTTGAAATATGTCAGGAACTCTCAGATGTATCTTCTTACTCTGTGTCTGTCCACTCTGGAGATGACGTCCAGATCTGTGGTGTCAGAAATCCCTCCGTGCACAACCAGCACCTTCTGATCGATCACGGTGGCCAGAGGCAGCCAGCTGAAAATCTTCTGCAAAAGCTTGAGGATCTTCTTACCATGCACCTGCAGACAAGTTCAGAACTGTAGCCTTACATATGGAGCCTTGAGCTTATTCATGTGGACACAGAGGGGGATTTAGAAGAAATGGAAAAGGAGGGTGAGGGTGGGGGAGTGGGGGAGGGGGTCTAGGGTTGGAGCCTCAGCTGGCCCTTTCCTATTGAGGTTCTGCACATACGTCACATGATCATGTGGTTTTCTGTTTACGACGCCATATTGGTAGGAAAGCTTTCCTTGGATCGTCCAGTTGTCCATTGTTGGTGATGTTTCTTTTTCTCCTGTGTAGATCTACAATAACATAACGCTTGAAGCAGGGTTACCATGGTAACCACATGTGTTGCAGTTGGTTGCAATAGATGAGTTTCATGTGACGTATGCACACATTCAGTCTGGGAGGAGGAAGTCACGCCGAGTTTGTAGCGTGTTAAAGGATGGACCTGCTAAACTCCTGTTAAAGGATGGACCTGCTAAACTCCTGTTAAAGGATGGACCTGCTAAACTCCTGTTAAAGGATGGACCCGCTAAACTCCTGTTAAAGGATGGACCCGCTAAACTCCTGTTAAAGGATGGACCCGCTAAACTCCTGTTAAAGGATGGACCCGCTAAACTCCTGTTAAAGGATGGACCTGCTAAACTCCTGTTAAAGGATGGACCTGCTAAACCCCTGTTAAAGGATGGACCTGCTAAACCCCTGTTAAAGGATGGACCTGCTAAATTCCTGTTAAAGGATGGACCTGCTAAACTCCTGTTAAAGGATGGACCTGCTAAACTCCTGTTAAAGGATGGACCCGCTAAACTCCTGTTAAAGGATGGACCCGCTAAACTCCTGTTAAAGGATGGACCCGCTAAACTCCTGTTAAAGGATGGACCCGCTAAACTCCTGTTAAAGGATGGACCCGCTAAACTCCTGTTAAAGGATGGACCCGCTAAACTCCTGTTAAAGGATGGACCCGCTAAACCCCTGTTAAAGGATGGACCCGCTAAACTCCTGTTAAAGGATGGACCCTCTAAACCCCTGTTAAAGGACGGACCCGCTAAACTCCTGTTAAAGGATGGACCCGCTAAACCCCTGTTAAAGGATGGACCCGCTAAACTCCTGTTAAAGGATGGACCCGCTAAACTCCTGTTAAAGGATGGACCTGCTAAACTCCTGTTAAAGGATGGACCTGCTAAACTCCTGTGTGCCATTTATTCCTTCTTTTTCACCAGTATCAGTTCTGCATACAGACCGCTGGGTTCCACTGGTGGCAGCGCTGGTTCTGTTTAGAGTTATTACCGCGGTTAGCCTAGCTCCTCAGTATAGTTAGCCTAGCTTCTCAGTATAGTTAGCCTAGCTTCTCAGTATAGTTAGCCTGTGTGCCTGTTGCCTTAGCGGTGTGTAAAAACAGAATAGTCCTCATGTGGTCCGGTGCTGCAGACCCTTTAAACCTCCAAGAGGACTTCCCCTGGACCATCACCTACAGACACAGTGGCTGTGGATCTACCTGCTCCCTTTGAGTTTCCTCAGCCGGGTGAGGCAGATGGAAGTGGGCGGAGCTACAGCGGGCGACACCGCTGAGTTCAGCTGGAGCTGCAGACAATACTGCCCCCCCGTCTGTGCCGGTCTGCTTTAACTATGGGACAGCCTTCCACATGAGGTCCAGTCACATGATGAAGATGGGAGGGGCTTTAGGACACAGACAGTTCATGGAGCGTTTACAGTGAACATATAAGACCGTTTTACAGCGAACATGTGGGACCATTTAACATATGGGACCGTTTAACATATGGAACTGTTTTAAAACTAACATATGAGACCGTTTTACAGCGAACATATGGGACTGTTTTACAGCAAACATGTGGGACCGTTTTACAGTGAACATATGGGACCGTTTTACAGTGAACATATGGGACCGTTTTACAGCGAACATATGAGACTGTTTTACAGCGAACATATGGGACCGTTTTACAGTGAACATATGGGACCGTTTTACAGCTAACATATGGGACTGTTTTAAAACTAACATATGAGACCGTTTTACAGTGAACATATGGGACCGTTTTACAGTGAACATATGGGACCGTTTTACAGCGAACATATGGGACCGTTTTACAGTGAACATATGGGACCGTTTTACAGCTAACATATGGGACCGTTTTACAGCGAACATATGGGACCGTTTACAGCGAACATGTGGGACCGCTTACAGCTAACATATGGGACCGTTTTACAGCGAACATATGGGACCGTTTTACAGCGAACATATGGGACCGTTTTACAGCGAACATATGGGACCGTTTTACAGCGAACATATGGGACCGTTTTACAGCTAACATATGGGACCGTTTTACAGCGAACATATGGGACCGTTTACAGCGAACATGTGGGACCGTTTTACAGTGAACATATGGGACTGTTTTACAGCGAACATGTAGGACCGTTTTACAGTGAACATATGGGACCGTTTTACAGCTAACATATGGGACCGTTTACAGCGAACATGTGGGACCGCTTACAGCTAACATATGGGACCGTTTTACAGCGAACATATGGGACCGTTTTACAGTGAACATATGGGACCGTTTTACAGCGAACATGTGGGACCGTTTTACAGTGAACATATGGGACCGTTTTACAGCGAACATGTGGGACCGTTTTACAGTGAACATATGGGACCGTTTTACAGCGAACATGTGGGACCGTTTTACAGTGAACATATGGGACCGTTTTACAGCTAACATATGGGACCGTTTACAGCGAACATGTGGGACCGCTTACAGCTAACATATGGGACCGTTTTACAGCGAACATATGGGACCGTTTACAGCGAACATGTGGGGCCGTTTACAGCTAACATATGGGACCGTTTTACAGCGAACATATGGGACCGTTTTACAGCGAACATGTGGGACCGTTTTACAGTGAACATGTGGGACCGTTTTACAGCAAACATATGGGACCGTTTTACAGCGAACATGTGGGACCGTTTTACAGCGAACATATGGGACCGTTTTACAGTGAACATATGGGACCGTTTTACAGCGAACATGTGGGACCGTTTTACAGCGAACATGTGGGACCGTTTTACAGTGAACATATGGGACCGTTTTACAGCTAACATATGGGACCGTTTTACAGCTAACATATGGGACCGTTTACAGCTAACATATGGGACCGTTTACAGCGAACATATGGGACCGTTCACAGCGAACATATGGGACCGTTTACAGCAAACATATGGGACCGTTTACAGCTAACATGTGGGACCGTTTCACAGCGAACATATGGGACCGTTTACAGCTAACATATGGAACAGTTTTACTGCTAATATATGGGACCGTTTTACAGCTAACATATCGGACTGTCTTACTGCTAACATATGGGACTGTTTTACTGCTAACATATGGAACCGTTTTACAGCTAACATATCGGACTGTTTTACAGCGAACATATGGGACAGTTTTACTGCTAACATATGGGACCGTTTTACAGCTAACATATGGGACCGTTTTACAGCTAACATATGGGACTGTTTTACAGCGAACATATGGGACCGTTTTACTGCTAACATATGGGACCGTTTTACAGCTAACATATCGGACTGTTTTACAGCTAACATATGGGACCGTTTTACAGCTAACATATGGGACCGTTTTACAGCTAACATATCGGACTGTTTTACAGTGAACATATGGGACCGTTTTACTGCTAACATATGGGACCGTTTTACAGCTAACATATCGGACTGTTTTACAGCTAACATATGGGACCGTTTTACAGCTAACATATGGGACCGTTTTACAGCTAACATATGGGACTGTTTTACAGTGAACATATGGGACCGTTTTACTGCTAACATATGGGACCGTTTACAGCTAACATATGGGACCGTTTTACTGCTAACATATGGGACCGTTTTACAGCTAACATATGGGACCGTTTACAGCTAACATATGGGACCGTTTTACTGCTAACATATGGGACCGTTTACAGCTAACATATGGGACCATTTTACTGCTAACATATGCATCTCTTCATACTGGTATCTTTCCAGATGCCTTCAAAACAGCTGTTATCAAACCCTTACTAAAGAAACCTAAC
This sequence comes from Sphaeramia orbicularis, assembly GCF_902148855.1. Lineage (NCBI taxonomy): Eukaryota > Metazoa > Chordata > Actinopteri > Kurtiformes > Apogonidae > Sphaeramia > Sphaeramia orbicularis. Next base: position 3,586,360 of record NC_043968.1, read on the forward strand.
CTTGACAGTAACGCTATGACCAGTTTTCGTCCTATATCTAATCTCCCGTTCATAGGCAAAGTACTGGAAAAGATAGTCTCTGCTCAAATAAATCACTATCTCAAAGAGAATAACATCTTAGAGGAATTCCAATCAGGCTTCAGGGCTGGTCATAGCACTGAGACCGCCCTCACCAAAATAATCAGTGACCTCAGGCTCAACTCTGATGCCAACAAGGTCTCAGTCCTGGTCCTCCTTGACCTAAGTGCTGCATTTGATACAATTGATCATGACATCCTGATTAATCGGCTGGAAAAGCTCGTAGGTTTTTCTGACAGTGTACTACAGTGGTTCAAAACGTATATTAAGGGAAGACAGTACTACGTCAGGCTTGGAGATCACGTGTCAAACACACATGATACATGCTATGGGGTTCCACAAGGGAGCTGCCTGGGTCCACTACTGTTCTCCTTATATATGCTACCACTTGGAGATATCATCAGAAAACATAATGTTAGCTTCCATAGCTACGCGGACGACACACAAATATACATCTCCGCAGAACCCAATGACGTGACAGCCATCCATTCCATTACAAACTGCCTCACAGCAATGAATCAATGGATGTGCAGGAACTTTCTGAGACTGAATGAGGAAAAAACTGAAATCCTGCTTGTTGGCCCAAAAGCAAAAAGGGAAATGCTGATGAGTAGGATGGGCAAACTCACTTCCTGGATCAAACCAGAAGTGACAAGTCTGGGAGTCATTATAGACTCAGACTTAAACTTTAAGTCCCACATAAAGAAAGTCAGTAAAACGTCATTCTTCCACCTCAGAAACATAGCCAAAGTAATGCCGGTTATAAATGGAAAGGATGCTGAAAAACTGGTCCATGCTTTTATCTCCAGCAGACTGGACTACTGTAATGCACTCCTTACAGGTCTCCCAAAAAGCACCACAGACAGACTTCAGCTGATTCAGAACTCTGCAGCTAGGTTATGAACCAAAACCAAGAAGAGAGAGCACATTACTCCAGTGTTGGTTTCCCTGCACTGGCTACCGGTAACCTACAGAACTGATTTTAAGATACTACTCCTCACGTATAAAGCTCTAAATGGAACCGGACCAAGTTACATTGCAAACTCACTGATCAGTTATGTACAAACTAGAACACTGAGGTCATCAAACGCAGGGTTACTAGCAACTCCCAGAAATATTACAAAGAAAATGGGGGACGCAGCCTTTACTAACTATGCACCAAAGTTATGGAATACAATTCCAAAAGACATTAGAGAAGCCAGTTCACTGAATATATTTAAAACCAAATTAAAAACATTTTTATTCTCATTAGCCTTTGAAAGGAGATAAAAATGGGGTCACAATTCAGGAACCAGGAATGTGCGGTTTTTATTTTTATTTTATTTTATTGTATTTCTGTTTTTATTTTTTATTTTATTGTATTTCAAATTTCATCTTATTTCTTGCACTTCAAAAATTCTATGCATAATCAAATATTTTAATGTGCGCTGTTTTTATTTTTATTTTATTGTATTTCTCTCAAATTTCATCTTATTTCTTGCTCTTCAAAAATTCTTTGCATAATCAAATATTTTAATGTGCGCTGTTTTTATTTTTATTTAATTGTATTTCTCTCAAATTTCATTTTATTTCTTGATGTATAATCAAATCTTAATGTATTTTAATATTGTATTTTTTCAATCAATGTGAAGCACTTTGGGCTACAATTTCTGTATGAAAGGTGCTATACAAATAAAGTTTATTATTATTATTACTATTATTATATGGGACCGTTTTACAGCTAACATATGGGACCATTTTACTGCTAACATATGGGCTCGTTCACCAGTTCCAGTTCAGAGCCTGCAGGTGTATGGCTGATGTGAGCCGGTTGGAACTGGGAACACTGGTTTTACCTTCCAGTTGAATGCATCACTGTTGTTCATAAACATGTAAACTCATCTCTGGTGCCTTTATCACAAGCAGACATACTCACAAATGACAAAACATGCAAACATCAGTCCAAAGAAAAACACCAGATAAAGCAACAGTTGTGACTTTCTGGATCCAGATAGCGTGCCTACCAATAAGGCGGTGTAAACAATAATCACATGACCAGTGACGTCAGCTGCACGTACTGAATATGGTCGTCATGTTCTAGATCTCATCTACGCATTGTGTATCTGTCAGAATGGCAGCTAGTACGAAGCGGAGGAAACGAACAGGCTGAATATATTCACATGAACAGTAGCGATAAGTGCACATTCATTGTATTCTTTCACATTATAACTTTTATTAATTAAAATATTTTGAAGCAAACAACCATCCATCCTGTCATAGAAGCATTCAGCACAAGATTGGTCAAACAGGTCATTTAGCACTGATGAACAAATATTCCAGAAGGTCTAATATGCATGGCTTCCTTTGATAGAAGAACTATGTTTGGAATAAATAAATGTAAAGTTTCCTTTAGCCTAGTGGGTGAAAAAATACACAATATATTTGCGCATGGATTATTGGCAAAAATTTGATTCCTAAGCAAAGACTGTATTAAAGCAGCTGTTCACTTATCCTTTCTGTAGAATATATGTGATTTTTGTTTTACTCTGATTACATTTTAATGAACGTAAAGTAAATGACCTGTTTGACCGATCCCCTGCAGCAGTTCCAGGTCCAGTCCAGGGAATTCCCTGACTGACAACTGCCCCCCCCAGCTGTTTTATGTGTTTAATCTATTCTTGTATTTGTCTTTCATTTTGAGTTTTTCAGTGTAAGTTGCTTTGGAAAAAAGCATCTGCCAAATGCATAAATGTAATTGTAAGATAAAATGTCATGTTTGACAACTTTATGTTTTCTGTGGCAACTCAAAGATATTTAACATTCAGTCCATGCAGTTCTACAGTTCCCACTCTATATTAATACATTTATTCTGGTCGGTTTTAATCACCAGTGTCTGTTTGGGTCTATATGGGTTAAAATATTATGCAACACTTAATGCTATTAAAAATGTATTTCTGCTCAGTGTAAGATCAGGTCATGGTCTGTCTCTCAAAGGAAGTTTTTCCGCTTCAAAATGTTTTGCAGCAGTTGACTTGGACTAGGACCATTCTTCTGTCCTGGGAGTCAGACATGGTGTATCAATGTTCTGCTCTCAGGAAGAAAGGAAAGTATTTTTATGAAAGCCCACAGTGTAAACACCCGAGGTTCTGGAGCTGAAACCGTTACTATCTGAAGGTTACTTTTACCCATGAGGTGATACAAAATAGCAGGGTGTCTCAGGCATGGCAAAAATGTAATCACAGAGCGGTATTTTCACAAACTAATATTAGTAGTGATACACCTACCCTGTATTTTCCCAGAACTTCTTTAGTGAAACCATATCTGCAATAAACAGACAATGAATATGCCGTTAAGTGGACACAACATGAGGAATGAATGCAGTCACACCTGAACTGGACATACACGTGGGTTTACTGGGATGGGAGTGGAAAAAATGACAACAACAAAAAACACAATCCTGAGAAATTCCCCTTTTTTTTTTAACAGTTATTCACATCTTTTTTCTTCAGATAGTTTGTTAATATTTTCATAATTTAACAGGCTTTTTTGCACTGAAACAAAGAGAAATATTTGTAGTTATCATTATTTATGAGATACGATGTTATTGTACATACATGTCATACATGGGTTTACTGTGATGGAAGTGTAAAAATGACAACAAAAAACACAATCCTGACTTTTCCAGAATGTAAAGTGCCCAAATCTTGTTTTTTTTTTTTTTTTTTTTCTGCTTCATTAGTGTATGTATAGAGTGTATATTTTAATTCCATTTCCTATAGATTTGTACATGTACAAATCTTGTATTTTTCTGCTTTATTACTGTATTCTGTTTATATTATTTATTACTTTATCTTTTCACACCTAGGCTTCGTTCAGACTGCAGACAAATGTGGCCCAAATCCGATTTTTTTGTCCATATGTGACCTGTATCTGATCTGTTAAAGACCGTTTGAACAGCACTAATCTGATTTTTTCAAACCCGACCCAGACCACTTTCATATGTGGTCCTAAATGTGACCCAGACCACTTTCATATGTGGTCCTAAATGTGACCCAGACCACTTTCATATGTGGTCCTAAATGTGACCTAGACCACTTTCATATGTGGTCCTAAATTTGATGTCTTTCTGATATTTTATAATGTGACTTCAGTCTGAACAGCCAGGTCGCATTTATCCGACCTTTACGGACCTGGACACAATATAGACAACCAGTCCACTGGAGACAGACACAACAATGGGTTCAGAGTTACAGTGGATTTATAACATGTACAGAAAGTGTAAACTGGAGTTCTTATACAGTGAGTGGATGTGTGGATCAGGTCTATTAAAAATATATGTTTATATTATTTACAGTGGGATTTACATTGTAATATGTACAGAAAGTGTAAATTGAAGTATTTATACAGTGAGTGGATATGTACAGGATACATCAGACACATCAGGACCTCTTTAGTGCATGTGGGTCACTTCAGGACCTCTTTATTGCATGTGGGTCACTTCAGGACCTCTTTAGTGCATGTGGGTCACTTCAGGACCTCTTTAGTGCATGTGGGTCACTTCAGGACCGCTTTAGTCCATGTGGGTCACTTCAGGGTCACATTCAGTTCAGACTCAAAACGGATAGAAGTCGCATTTAATGTGGAATATGAACGAGCACACAAAAAAATCAGATTTCACCAAAAAATCTGAATTTTGCATTAAGACCTGCTGTCTGAATGTAGTTTCACTTCCCTTTTTTCTTTTTTTTTTTTTGCTTTATTACTAGTATTTAGTAGCTAGTATAAGTATGTTCTTCTCGCCGCTCCTCCTCCTGGGATGCAGAATTGTGACATTTGTCGTATTTCAATGACGTAGAGGTTGTATAAATGCGACCTGGGCGTTCAGACTGAAGTCGCATTGTAAGCTATCAGATACGTATCAGATTTAGGAGCACGTATGAAAGTGGACTGGGTCGGTTTTTAAAAAAATCAGATTAGTGCTGTTCAAACTGTCTTTAACAGATCAGATACAGGTCACATATGGGCAAAAAAATCAGATTTGGGCCACATTTGCCTGCAGTCTGAACGTAGCCTTAGTCTAGGTCTAAGTCTAAATGTGATCATGATGTCATTTTGTTGTGCCTACCTCAAGTTAACAATGTGATCTTCATGGTTTCCTCTGTTCAGGAGGATGTCGTTGGGGTATAAGAGCAGGAAGCCAAACAGGATGAGGAGGATCTCTAGGGAGTTTTTCCCACGATCCACGTAGTCTCCGTTAAAGACATACGGTTTCTCCAACGATGGCAGTCCATTCTAAACAGGTTAGAATTAGTATACATTACAGGTGTCAAACACGTGGCCCATGGGCCAAAAGCAGCCCTCTAACGGGTCCAGTCCGACCCATGGGATGAATTTGCAAAGTGTAAAAATGACACTGAAGATATTAACATTCAAGGGTGTTGAACTGGTTTTAGTTCAAGTTCCACACACGGACCAATATGATCTACAGTCAAATAATTGAATAACAACCTATAAATAATGACTCCAAATGTACTTGTTGCTTAATGTGAAAAAAAATATAGACTATTCCTATAAATAATGACAACTCCAAATTTTTCTCTGTTTTATTGCAAAAAATAATATTAAATTATGAAAATATTTACATTATCAAACTGTCCTTTAACAATAAAATGTAAATAACTTGAACAAATATGAACAACTAGAAACGTCTAAAGAAAATTAAGTGCGATTTTACAATATTCTGCCTTTTACTAAATGTTTTTCACTTTTGTAGATCCGATCCATAATCTATAAATGTATAAATGATAAGATAACATTGCACTTTTTTTTTTTTTTTTTTTTTTTTACAGTTATTCACATCTTTTTTCTTCAGATAGTTTGTTAATATTTTCGTAATTTAATAACCTTTTTTGCATGACAACAAAGAGAAAAAATTTGTAGTTATCATTATTTATAAGATATTATGTTATTATTTTACTTGAGATCAAATTGGGGTGAATGTGGCCCCTTAAAGAAAATGAGTTTGACACCCCTGCTGTACACAGTAAATGCCCCTGAGTGACTATTTGTGATGTGATGTTGAATTTGCGTATTGTTTGTACCTTATAGAATATCAACAGCAGATCCTCCAGGTGCCCGTGTAAATCTCCTATAAAAGACACAAATAATATCTTAAGGTTTTATTGAGACACACGACAGGGAGATGTGACAAAGCCTGGTGTTTTATACCGCATATGGTAATCTCTTTGGTATGACAGGTGGAGACATGGTTAATGTTGGGAAGAATTCGTAGAAGTCTCCAAGTTTCTCCAAGAAGCTGCAGAACATATCGAGCATGGAGCTGCTACTGGGAAAAAACAAATGTGAGGAGAAATGGATCATCCCTTGCATTTTCGTGTCAGATGTGTACCTTTGGTGTCACTGATGTGATGGAGGTGCCTGAGAACCTACTTGCTTGTGCTTGAAAGCCTCCACCAGCTTGGACACCCCGCAGAAGGTCATGGGGAAGGTCAGATGAGGACCGCTGTAGCTGTCCGCTACCTCCACACTTTTGTAGCAGAAGTATCTCTCCCATTCAATGTCACGGCATATTTCATTCTCACGGAAGATGTGAGATATTAGATTTCCTACAGACGGAAGCAGATCAGGAAAGATGAACCCTTTATCGGGCAAGTGACTATTTTTGGTCATTTCAGCACACATTACAAGTAGGGGTGTTCGAAAATATTGGTTCTCCAATATATTGCAATATTTCATTTCACAATACTGTATCGATATTAAAAAGTGCTGTATCGATATTTTTAGGTATTTATTCAAATGCAGATATGGCGGAGGTTCCTTTTTGTTTTTTTGTTTTTCTTAATTGTTTATATTTTATTTATCATTATTGAACACTGTTTTATTAAATAATGGTTCTTTGAATCCTCCTAAAATCACTTTTTTCTGTCTGAGGCAGATGGGAGTTCCTTTGGAAACTAGGAGAATTAGAAACATTTTGTGACAGAACATTAGATCTTGTCCTGTTATTCTATCTTCTATAGTTTTTATCTTATTGTGTCTTTATAAAGTGACCGAGAAGTAAATATTTACACTCCTTGTAGAACTCCTTGCAGAAACAATAAAGCTAACACAGTAGGAGGACTTTCCACAGCACTGCAGTAAAAACTACAAGTCAGTAAATCAAACACGTCTTACTTTCACTGCATGCAGGAGTGAAGTGGTCCATCAAGTGGCCAAAGAAACTGTAGAGCTGAGTAGATCGAAAAACAACAGTGTCACAGCACATATATGTATGTCACAAAGAAAGAGCACATTCTGTTTAAGTTCAATTCAAATTTAAAAAGATTTAGGAAAACCTCATTTTCCAGAGACATAGAACCAATGAACGAGAGTACGACAGTAATAAGTTACTGATGGGATGTCATCAATTGTTGTCTTTTTCTTTAATTTCTTTTTTGTAGCACTTCCCAAATGATTTTTTTCTCTATTTTAATTTCTTTACTTTAACTTTATTTTTTCATTTTATTCATTTACTCCAGTCTAAATGATTGGAAAGGAGCAGGATGAAGAACACTTCTACTACCTGCCCCTTTCTTCAAACATCTGCTTCCATCAGATATGTTGCCATTACGAATTTCCACGAATTTGGGCACGAATTTCCCATTTCTCACAACTCATCACCAACCATAGAGACAACCCCCGGTTCCTCTTCTCCACTTTTAATATTTTAACAGGCACTGATTTTAATAAAGATATTAAGACACCAACAGATGATATTTGTGAAAACTTTGCAGACCACTTCAGAACTAAAATCAAGGACATCAGATCCAGCCTTTTATCCCAGAAAGTTTTGTCTGTTAACACACCTGGACTGTTGTCCTTGCCTGAGGAAACACTGGAGAGTTTTGCCCTGGTTGATGCGAGGACACTTGGTCGAGTTTTCTCCCAAGTAAACCCAACAACCTGCCTTTTAGATCCAATTCCTACATCACTTTTAAAGACATTTTATGGCTTCTTTGAGGAACACATTTTAAACATCATGAATTGCTCTCTTCAGACGGGTGTCTTCCCCACCGCCTTTAAAACGGCGGTGGTGAAGCCCCTTCTGAAGAAGAGCAACTCAGACCCCAACATTCTTAATAATTACCGACCTGTATCCAACTTACCGTTTTTAAGTACAATTTTAGAAAAACTGGTTTTTAACCAAGTTAACGACTTTTTAATCAGAAATAACATTTTAGAGAAACATCAGTCTGGTTTTAGGAGGAACCACAGTACCGAGACAGCACTTTTAAAGATTTTAAATAACATCAGGTGGAATTTTGATAATAAAAAGCTCACAGTGTTGGTTCTACTGGATCTAAGCGCCGCTTTTGATACGGTAGACCATCTCGTTTTATTAAATAGACTCAGACACCTAGTCGGCTTCTCCGGTACTGTTTTTAACTGGTTTTGTTCTTATCTCACAGACCGATGCTTTTATGTAAGTATGGATACATGTTCCTCAAGAACACATGAAATTGGATGTGGGGTTCCCCAAGGTTCAATTTTAGGTCCACTTCTTTTTAATCTGTACATGCTTCCCCTTGGGGACGTCATCAGGAGACACGGCATCAGCTTCCATAGTTATGCTGATGATACACAGCTATACATCGCCGTGTCTCCTGATGACACAGGGCCAGTTGATGCCCTTTTTAACTGCATTGTAGACATCAAGTCATGGATGGCAGAGAATTTCCTACAGCTCAACCAGGACAAAACTGAGGTTTTAGTTATAGGTCCTGAAGGCCAGAGAGAGAAACTTTTACCAAAACTAAAAGATCTTAAACCAACACAATTAGTAAAAAATCTGGGTGTGAGTTTTGACTCTGAGCTGAATTTTATCCCACATATCAAAAATATAACAAAAACAGGTTTTTATCACCTTAAGAACATAGCCAGAGTCCGCCCGTTTCTCTCTCAGGCCAGTACAGAGGTGCTAATGCATGCTTTTATTTCTTGTCGCTTAGATTACTGTAATGCCCTGCTCTCTGGTCTTCCCAAAAAGAGTATTTTAAAACTCCAATTACTACAAAACTCAGCGCACGCGTGCTGACAAGGACCAGAGGGCGGGAGCACATTACACCGGTTTTAGAGTCGCTGCATTGGCTCCCCGTACGCTTCAGGATCGATTTTAAGGTTCTCTTGCTGGTTTTTAAATGTCTTAACGGCCTTGCGCCCTCCTGTTTATCTGATCTGCTTTTACCATATCAACCCTCACGGACCCTGGGGTCCTCCGGCACTGGCCTTTTAACCATACCAAAACCCAGAACAAAAACCCAGGGTGAGGCAGCATTTAGCCACTATGGCCCCCACCTGTGGAACAGCCTGCCGGAGAGCCTCAGGACTGCACAGACTGTTGGTATTTTTAAAAGGAGATTAAAGACACACCTTTTAATAAGGCTTTTAACTAATTTTTTAAACTCTTCTTGTTCTTATTTTGTTTTATTTATCACTGATATTTTATCTATTCTATTCTATTTATAATCGTACGTATTTTACTCTTGGTACTGTATTTATTCTATTTATTCTTAGTCCTATGTTCTGCTTTTAGTCTTTAGCTTTTAACACCAGTGTTTCCTCAGGGGGGTCCTCCACACTGGGAGCTGTGTCTGCTCTGCTAGTGGGGGTACTGTCCTCGGGTCCCTTTGGCCCGGCCGCCGGTCCCCCCGATGGCACGGCCTGTGGCTCCTCCCAGTGTGGACGGCCCCAAAGGGGGCGTTTCCTTGATCCTCAGTGCCATCCCATGTCTCCCTGTTGTGTGCGTGTGTGTGCATGTGTAAGTGTGTGGGCGTGTGTGTGTGCGTGTGTGTGTGTGTGCATGTGTGTGCGTGTGTAAGTGTGTGGGCGTGTGTGTGTGCGTGTGTGTGTGTAAGTGTGTGGGTGTGTGTGTGTGTGTGTGTGTGTGTGTGTGTGTGTGTGTGTGTGTGTGTGTGTCTAGTATGGAGGGTGGGAGGGAGGGGTTTTCTTTGTAATTGTTTTTCTGTTTTTATTGTGTAATTGTTTTAATTCTGTAAAGCACTTTGTGTTGCATCTGTGCATGAAAAGCGCTTTATAAATAAAGGTTGGTTGATTGATTGATTGATTGATTGATTGATTACAGTTATTACAGTAAACAAAAGATTACATGATTGTCAATGCAAATAAAACAAATCCAAAATCCATAAGTAAAATTATTTCATTACATGTTTTGATAAATCTCCTCTATTCTTTCCTTATTCAACTTCTTAAGCTATAAAATACTTGTACAGCTCTTCTCTTCCACACTCTGACACCCACAACACAAACACATTTTCTTCACATTAGTTTGAACCCTTTACTGTTTGAAATTAAACCTCCTTCTGTGTTCTTCATCCTGTCATACTAAAACAAATCATCTCTGCAGATTTGCAAAAATCTGTTTCTCGCTCTAAACACAATCAACAATGTCCTTAACTCAGCTAACTCTGTAAACTGAAACAATCCTGATTTAATAAACAACTCATTTGTATGTTCCCTAAAATTAACATTAGACATGATTCTTTTTGCTCTGTTCTGTCATAAAAACAATGGCTTTGTGTTCCTCATGTATGTGTTGGTCCAAACTTCAATACAAGAACTCAAATATGGCAGAATAAGTCAACTATATCACATCCTCATTGCTTTATAATCCAACACATATTTTGCTTTACTCAATACAGAAGTATTTAATACAATTTAATTTCTTCATTAAAATTCTCTCACTCTCTCTCTCTCTCTCTCTCCCCCTCTCTCTCTCTGTCTACCTTGATCTGGTCTTGTTGTCCTGCGTATTCGATGGACTGGAAGATGTTCCAGGTGCACCTGCGCCTCATCTCCAGCCTGGCCACATACTGACGGTACCAGCGCTGGATCAGCAGAGCAGCTCGAATGGCTGCGGAACCAAACCAAACAGACCACAGTAGTCAGTAACCCCTCTGCCCGACACCTCCAGTACATTCAACCACTGTGTCACAGGTAGACGGAATTACCTGTTGCAGCTTCAGGTTCCATAAAGTTAGAGTAGATGGGATGGAAATAGTTAAACACAGATGCTTTTGAACTCAAACTGTGTAAAGAAACTATCATTATTAGGGCTGTAAGGAAATATCGGTTCTGCAATATAGCACGATATATCATTTCACAGTACTGTATCGATATTAAAAAGTACTGTATGGATATTTGTAGGTATTTATTCAAATGCAGATATTGTGGAGGTTCATTTTAGCTTTTTGGTTTTCTTTTTTGTTTATATTTTATTTCACACTCTTTTATTCAATAATGTTGGTTCCTTTGTTTGGATTGAACTCAAATCCTGTTCTGATGTTAGTTGTGAACTAATAGAATCTGAACATTTGAACAGGATCTGAAACTGGAATGTCTGGAAAACACAATTTCAGTTTGAACACAGTTTGAACATTTGGTGATAGAACATTAGATCCTGTTGGGATCAAATACAAATGTGTTTAGGATTTGGGCAGATTTCTGCTGGAATTCAATTCTTCAAGAAAATAATCATTTTAAAAAAGAAACAAACAAAAAATTGCCTTTTTAACGGTATTATGATATATCGTGATATATCGTATCGTGATACTAGTATTGTATCACCAGATTCTTGCCAATACACAGCCCTAATCATTATTAATATTCATGTTTACCTGGAACTGAGATGCTCACTAGAAATGACACAAAATGACATGTTAGAGTCATACGTTTGAAAGGAGAATAATACTGTGACTGTTGGATTAAATGGTGCTGCTAAAGGTTGCACCTCTGTCACATTTCTTCAGCTTCGGTTCTGATTTTCTCATGCCACATCCCATGACTCTTTGCTGTTTTTCCTGTCAAAGACAAATACACTTTTACTGGTGAGATGTAGACACAAAATGATCACAAAATAGCAGTTGGAGGCAGTATTGTATTATCTACTGCATTAATACAGTAAAATAAATCTTGTCATAAGGAAATTTGAGCACATTTAACCCTTTAACCCCTGACACATTATTCCAGGAAAACGTGCTGCTGTGAAACTGCGTCTGTTTCAGGATCATTAAAGCTGCTGTGAGCATGTGTTCGTGTTCCTTTTCTTCAGTGGTTTTGTTTTACTACATAGGTGTCAAACATGCGGCCCAGGGGCCAAACCCGGCCCACCAAAGGGTCCAGTCCGGCCTCTGCGATGAATTTGTGAAATGCAAAAATTACACTGATAATAACAATCCTCTTAGTTCAGGTTCCACATTCAGACCAATTCAATCTGCAGTGGACAGGACCAGTCAAATACTATCAGAATAACTGAGAAATAATGACAAATGCAATTTTTTCTCCTTGTAAATGTAAATATTTTCATGTATTTACACTCAAACAAAGTATAATTTTGCAAAAAAAAAAAAGTGAATAACCTGAACAAATATGAACAACCTGAAATGTCTTAAGAGAAGTAAGTGCAATTTGAACAATATTCTGTCTGTTATTAAATGTTTTGTGTGTTTGTAGATCCACTGTGATCTGTCAGTTCTAATGTACATGTGGAAATGAGAAACTGAGGCAGAATAGTGTTCAAATTACACTGATTTTTTCAGTTTGTTCATGTTATTCACATCTTTTGAAATGATAGTTTGTAGATGGAAACCTGTTCATAATGTAAATTTACTTTTTTTCACTGTAAAACATAGAGGAAAGTTTGGAGTTGACATTATTTCTATATTATTCTGTTATTATTGGACTGGTCTGGTCCACTGCAGATCAGATTCAGCTAAATGTGGAACTGAACTAACATGCGTTTGACAGCCCTGCTTTACTGTGTGTTTTAGGCTCAAAACAGGTGGAACAAGTGGTTCCAGGTACAATAAGCCCCGCCCCTCACACATAATTTAGCTTATTTTGGCATCGATCCAAATGTCTGATGTCGTCATGTCTGTGCGTGTGTTGATGTCAACATAGACAATTATATTATAAGTTAACGGGGGGAAAAAAGATTTAAAAATTCATAAAAAATCTGAACTTTGACCCATTTTTCCCAAAATGTAACCACATCTATTCTGGGTCACTGACAGTCTAGAAACCCAATTAGGTCTGAATTCAAATAATAGTTTTGCTGCAAACGTGTAAACAAACAAACAAAGAAACAAACCAAACTGAAAACAATAGCCCTTGCCTCCCTTTTGGGGGGTAAGGGGTAATAACAGAAACGGACAAAGAGAGGAATTCAAGTTTGACATGTTTTTACTAAATAAGACACTCAGAATGTACATCAATAAGAGATTTAAAGGAGTAATTTTTATTTTTTCTTTTTTTTTAAATGGAATTCTTCCTTTTCCCTCATTCCCCTGTGGTCTCCATAAACTGTAAATGCTCTGCTTGGCTCTGAATTCTTCATTCATTCAACTCCACAGGTCCATCTGCAACACTATTTCTGACTAATGACACCACAAAGGGGGTTTGGAGCGCTGGCCCTTTAAATGCACAGGAGACACTTCAAAAAAAAATTAAGCAGGAATTCAAACAGGTTGTAGAAATCCACTGGATTTTTGCTGGAATGAATATAAAGATAGTTTTGCAGCAGCTGGAGGGTTCAAATTCAAACTGAACTATTAGGGTCCAAATACACAAAGAAATGAAGCACAGACTAATAACAGTGGGTTTAGACAAATATGAGCCCTTTAAGATGTTGAACATGAACTGTGAACTGGAACGGACTCAACAACAAGGATTTGAATTTTGGCCCAGCAGTTTTAGTTTCGGGGCTCTTTGTTTTTTTTGTTTTTTTTCTAAATCAGTCCAGCTGCTTTTTGGCACCTGGTTGAACTCCACAAAGCAGTTACACAGACAGAACTCAGTAAAAACACAGTAAAAATAAATAAATAAATAAATAAAGGAAAATCCCTCCAACACTGTAAACAACAGTAAAAAGAAAAAATGACCAGTAAACGGTGTAAATAAATAAAAACCCAGTGTTCAGAACTCAGAGCTCCTCCTTCACCCTGAACGCTGTGCATGTGTGGATCCACTCTGTCTGTGTAAATCCAACAGTTTCCAGGTTGTTCCATACACAGAAACAGTTGAATCTGGTCCCAGTCATGTGTCTGTCCAATTAGATTCAATTCACATCAATATTAGTTGAGTTCTAATTTTAAATGTGTGGGAAATGGGATTTTCAGTGTTCAGTGTAAATGTCCACAGAGTCCACATTCCACAGTGGATGTGGACAATTTAGTTCCACATACAAGAGACTGTTCTAAGCTACAGGTGGATCCAACTGGAGGAGAATCGGAGTCGTTTGGAATTTTGGATGAATTTTGGAAAATGTCTCAATGATGACAGATGGAAAACTGTAGATGTTGTGACCTTGCTGTGACCTTGAACTTTGTCCTACTGGGACCAAAATGGACTGGGTTGGTCCCAGGGCCTAGGCCTATCTGTGGGGAAGATCTGGGAAAGATGGGTGGAAGAGTTTTACACTAAAGATGAGAACAAACAAACAAACAAACAAACAAACAAACACACAAACACAAAGCAAAGTGATCACAGTACCTCCTGGTGGAGGTAACAATAAAAGCCCAACAGTCTATTTTCACTTTGAGGTGGGAGGGGGAAAGAACAAGCCCCCCCATTCCACAGGCGGCAGTGGGTGCACTGAGCATGCTCAGATGTCTGACAGAACAGACAAGATGTATTCTATCAGCACATTTAGAAATGTTTCCTATTGAGCAAACAGTTAAAGTTTTCTGAATATTTAAAATAAATCATACATTCAGAACACTCAGCACAGACACATCAGGGGTTAAAGGGTTAATTACTAATAGGTTAATACTGTTAGAATGAACATTAATTGATGCAAAATGATCCTTACCTGGCTGTGTTACCTCTCTTTCATTAGTCCCTTCACTTCTTTGGTATTTAAAAAAAAAAAAAAAAAAGATTTTTCCTTCAACCTTAATAGCCGCTGTTACAATTTCCAGCCAAAAATAAAAAATAAAAGTTATGTGTTATCTCAGGCTGTTTCATTCCCAGGTTATAGTTTGAGCCGTCACACACTCTCACTCTGGGCATAGCAGAGCTTCTCAGACGAGGCACTGTGACCACTTACACAAAACAAGATACAAGTGGATTAGGATTAAACCTTACTACGGCTGATATCTACGCTGAATAAACGGATGAGGGCTCTGATAAAGGGCAGCAAGGGTTCGGAAAGTAGGTTGTGTTGACTGCGGCTCAACACTTCCTTCATAAACATGATTCAGTGGATGACTGGAATGATCCCTTACGCACCACCTGGTTGTTTCAGGATCAGTCTACATATGAAACACGTGTATGATTCTCAGAGGCATTTCCCATATGGACAAGATTAAATATTTTCTACGAAGAGCTGAAAGAGGAATTAACCCAATAATACCCACAGATACTTCTGTGTCACTGCACATAGGAATAGTTCTCTCCAGTCACTTTTCCATATGCACAAAACTTTACCAGTATTTACTAAATGTTAGAAAATCAGAAGTGCGTAATGTGTCTGCCCCCCCACCCCCACCCCATAGCCATATTAATTTAAATTAAATGATATAAATTCAAATTGATATAAGATGAAAAAAATGTATATTGATATAAATATGTAATTATTTAACCCATTTCACTATTATTGTTGCTGCCACCACAGTAATACTAACAACAACACTATTAGCATTATCACTATATATTGTTATTATTATCATTATTATAATAATTATTAGCTCTCTCACTTTTTCTCTCTCCCTCCTCTGTCTTCTTTTCTCACTCCCCCCCCCCCCCCCCCCCCCCCCTTACCTTTTCCCTATTGTTCCTAATCAGTCTATATTGCTTAGTTGCTCTTTAGGTTTAATATCTTTTTCATTCTAATATGATACTGTCATTGTTGTTGTTTGTCATTATTTTTCTTTGTTTATTTGTTTGATTTGTCTTTGGTTTATTTGTATTTTTCTTTCCACTGTCACTTTAACTGTATCACTAATTTAAAAAGAGGTGAGTAATGTCAGTTTTTTCATTACATCACAAATTCAATCACAAATATGAAGTCATTCCATAAACATGGCGACAAACATAAATATCATGTTGATTTATAGACATATTCATATTTCTCTCAGACCACCCTCTAAATCTGGGAAAATGCTCGCAAATCTCAGTTGTCTTGAATCTAGAATGCTTGTTACCACTAAAATGATTCAGTTTCCTCATGTGTCCACACGTTTGTTTTAAAACTCTTCTTCTTCAGTTGTTGTAACATCCATCAACATGCGTTTTTTTGTTTTTTTTTGTTTTTTTTGTTCATGCGACTGTAGTTACACAAAAAGGTCTTTCCGTTGCAGTTTTGCATAATATACCAATTCCTCTTTGCCCAAAAAAAACACCTCATGCAAGTGCAAAAAGTTTTCATCAAAAAACAAGAGTTTTGGTGAAATGGTCATTTTTCCATTAGGGAAATTTTTATGTGCAAGTTATATTTTTGTGCAATTTGAGGGTCAACGGAAAAGCGACTTCTGTTTAACCTTTCATAAATGATTTATCATCATGTTTGTCCTCTGTATTTTTCATTTTTAAGTGTAAATCCTGTATTTTCCTTTATTTAATTCACTGATCATGTAAATGTTCATTAAAGCTCAGACTAAATTCAAAGGTTATTACATTAAAATAGAAAACTGAAGAAAAAGGGACTTTTTCAGACAAATCTCTCATTAACTGAACATGAACCCAGTGTGTCCATCCACTGTCACTGATCCAACTGCATGGGTTTCAATAAATGTTTTACATGGTTTATTCATTTCATTGCTTATTTTCTCATTATTTCTTATTTTATACATTTTCTATTCACTTTTGTTCATTTTTGTTAATTAGGCCCGAGCCGAGTGAAGCCGGCGCAGGGCCTATTGAGTCTGCAGTGGGCGCATGAGGACGAAATCACCTGTGACGCGGTCGCCTTTCGCCACTGACGCCACTCTCACACATATTCACATTCACAACACTGAGACCTTTAAGAACAAGTACAGGACGTGGACACGCCCACATATTTAAGAACATGTACAGGACGTGGACACGCCCACATATTTTTGTGTAAAGCACTTTGTGCTACAGTTTTTAATGTATGAAAAGTGTTACATAAATAAAGATTATTATTATTATTATTATTATTATTATTATTATTATTAGGAACCGAGCCCTGACGGGGAGAGGCCCTCTCTCTCACACAATGAGGGAGAGGGCCTTTGCTGTTTTTGTTTTTCGTTGGTTTTTATATTATTATTCTCTCGCCACTTTAACCTGGAATTTGACCCCCTAAACATGCTCAAAAACTCACCAAATTTGGCACGCATGTCAGGTCTGGCGAAAAATTTGATAAAATGTAAAAATTAACCAAAATGAGCTCTCTAGCGCCCCCTAGAATCACAAAAAAGCCCTAGCAGCCAGTAGGAATGTCGTAGAAACATGAAACAAACGCCAAAATTTTTGTCTCATTGAGCCCGACAAATCACGTGCTGACACTCATGACCTAACTCCAACAGGAAGTTCGCAATATGCATTTAAAAAAAAAATGCTAAAATGCAAACTTTTAGTAGGAATGTCGTAGAGACACGAAACCAACGCCAAAACTTTCGTTTAATAGAGCCCAACAAATCACATGCTGACACCTATGAGCTAGCTCCAACAGGAAGTTCGCAATTTGCATTTCAAAATAAAATTTCTAAAACTAACTCCGATCACACCATTTGTCGTATCGTCTTCTACATAGTGCCAGAAGATAGAGTGAACCCTTTTCAAAAAAGTGATCTCGCGCTTTTGTGATAACTGTGGGGGGTTTTTTTTAGAAGCCCTGAAAGTTGCGAAGTCTGAAACTGAAAATTCAATTTGGACTTTTCCCCCACATATTATTGAAGCGACCACAAAAGACAGCAGAAGACTCCTGTGAAAAAATTTTTGCGATATAACATACGGTTTTCGAATTACAACAATTTATGTGAGAAATGGTGTGTGAGTGAACTGCAGTATTAACTGTATTGAGTCACATGTCTGATCTACAGGAGCCATGTGAGGTGAACGTGCGCATGCACACACATGCTGACAGCTGATTGGCTGAAATCTTGCTGCTCAAACAGTGCAGAGGCTGTTTTGGTTTGAAAGTCTAGAAACAACTCATCATAACTCTCATATTTCTGGGGTTACAGGAACAAATTCTACATCCAAATGTAGGAAAATGTCTTTTCTTTCCCAGACTGTTGACATTTGAATGTTAAAGTGTTTAGTTTTGGATCTGTGGGCCTCCAAACACAACAACTGCTGCTTTTTCCCTCCTTCCCTCCTGTGTTCCATTTGTCTCACTCACATGTTTGACTAACTCCACCTTCGTACACTCACTGCTGATTCACTTCTGACTTTGTTTCATCACATTATACATTCAAATGTTGCTCCAACCTTCCAGAAGTCTGACATGACAGAATTTTTCAGATAGGAGCTACTGTTCTGGACTGACGTCAGTTTGTCTGACAGGTGGTTTTTAGTTCATTTCTCTGAAACTCCAGTGTCTCCTCTAAGTCATTAGTGTTGATCAGGTGCACCTGCCATGTTTATGCTCCCATAGCAACCATGGAGAGTCCATAGCAACTGAGTGAGTGAGTGAGTGAGTGAGTGAGAGAGAGAGAGAGAGACTACTGCTACTACTATTACTGATCCAACCTGGAGAATATTAAAAACTGATTATGACTGATTCTCTCCCTCTCATTCTCACACACACACACACACACACACACACACACACACACACACACACACACACACTGTAGAGTCCATAGCAACCATGTGTCTGAGATTACTACTACTACTGCTATTTATACTAATACTACTACTGCTATTTATACTAATACTACTACTGCTATTACTAAAACTAGTACTGCTATTACTACTAGTACTACTACAACTACTGCTATTATACTTCTATTACTACTGCTATTACTACTACTAGTATTACTGATCTAACTTGCATAATTAAAAAAAAAAAAGATTATAACTGCTTCTCTCTGTCTCTCTGTCTCTGTCTCTCTCTCTTACACACACACACACACACAGTAAGGTCTTTCAGAATAAAAGTCTTATTATAAATCGGGAAAAAAAACATAAATCTGCCAAAAAAAACAAGAATGAGGTGTGACCGGTAACAGGTGGTAGCATGGGAGGGGGAACCCAGCCAGAGCGCGAGGTCCCGACCAATGCTGCTTGCAGCTTTAATTATTATTATTATTATTGTTTAAGAACATGTACAGGACATGGACACGCCCACATATTTAAGAACATGTACAGGACATGGACACGCCCACATATTTAAGAACATGTACAGGACATGGACACGCCCACATATTTAAGAACATGTACAGGACATGGACACGCCCACATATTTACACCTGCTTGGAATGAATGGGAGTCAATGGGACACGCCCACTCGGGGTCAGTCATGTGTGTGTAAGTGCACGACATGTGACCTCTGACCCCACAGACATGTGGGGGAGCTTGAGAGCTTTCAAATAAAGCCAAATACGTGGTTACCATGGAAATGGATATATTGTTCCTGCTCAGATTATCAATATTTTTATAACTTTAAAAAAATATATGTTTTTTTTCTTTCTCCTACCCTTTGAGCTCAAATTTGACCCCCTGAACATTTACGAAAACTCAGCAAATTTTTCGGAGTTTTTTTTTAGAAGTTTTACCTTTACAAAAATTGCTTCACCTCAGACATTAAAACACTGATTTGGCTCAAATTTCCCTCTGACGTCTGTCTCCCAGGTCTACATCCTTTCATTGGAAAAATTTAAATTTTGCACTATAGCACCTCCTACAAATTTACCTTTAGGAAAATTGCATCAGTTCAGACATATGAACACCGATTTGGCATAAATTTGAATCTGTTGTTAATCTCCCAGGCCTACACCCATTCATCAGAAGACGATAAAATTTGGCGCTAGAGTGCCACCTGCTGGATGATGGACATACTTGTACTGGACATGCCCTTGGCGAGGGCCTTTCAATGCCGCTTGTGGCTTTAATTATTATTATTATTCATATATAGTACTTTACAATGTGCAGTTGCCTTTTGCTATTTGGAATCTCAATTTCCTGAGGGTTTTGTCCAAGGATCAATAAAGTTCCATCTAATCTAATCCAAACTAATCTAATCTAATCTAATCTAATCTAATCTAATGAATGTGACCATTGTGGAATCTGACAGATGAGTGTTTCTTCTATATGTGATGAACCTGTGGGTGCTTCAGGCTGGTATTACCACCCCACACTGGCAGCTGGCAGCGTGTGTGTGAAAACAGCATTTTCTGTTGAGGGAGACGATTAAACCTCCTCACATTCACAACAGTGAATGCTTTTGTCTTGTTTTACTTTGTTACAGGTTTTCTTACTATATTTCCCTCTAAACGTTACTAATTCTGTTCATATCAATAATATCCCACAGCCAAGGCTCTGTCAGTGTTGTAAAAAAGTTACATTTTTAATAATCCCACACATTTTCCCATTCCATTTTTAAAAAACTTTTTATCTTTTACCCGCTGAAACCTATCTCAAGACAAGACTATCATTCCCCCTCTGCCGTCTGTCATGTGCATATAAAGCGTCTTTGTGATCTCATCCAGCAGCAGCTGCCGGTAGTGTGACTCCCATCGGCTTCTCTGTAGACATGTCTGACACTCAAGGACTTCACTCTTTTCCTTCAGTGTTTCAGGAGGCAGAAAACGACAGTGTGTCACAATGACCTCTGCTCAGTCTCTGTGCATATCCCAGTCAAACATAAATGGAAAACAGGTGGAAGTAACAAGGTGCGAATATTTCATTAGTTCTTTTACTTCCTTCATTTTAACACAAATACCTGTAATGTCTTGTGTTTTCCAAAAAGACTCCTGAACTCATGATCCTCTAATCCATGTCAATAACTGGTGTCAAATACAGTTCTTCATCTTTTCATGGTCATCAGATATGACCCATTTGGACGTTCACAGGTTCCATAGTTACCATGGAAACACCGTCATCTTCTACAACATTGATTCTCCAGTCAAACTCATGGAGTTGGATCAGTGCCAGTGGATGGACACACTGGGGTTATGTTCAGTTAATGACAGATTTGACTGAAAAACTAACTTGTCCTTAGGTGTTCTCTGTTTCTGATAGAATAACCCTCAACTTCAATCTGAGCTTTTATGAACATCTACATGATCAGTGAATTAAATACAGGAAAATACCAGATTTTCACCGAAAAACAAAATACTGAAGATAGTATTGCAATAAATGGTAATAAATGTGTCATGATGGTGGATGCAGTGTGTCCATATGTGATGTCTGTTTACATCCCTGTCTGTCATTCTGTGCTGATGTTTTCTGTGTGATTCTATTGTATGTGCTGCTTTGGACGGTTTGGATTATATGTGCTGTCTCTGTATGATTGGACTGATGTTTCACTGTTCTCATATCTTTTTTATCTTTATTGGTTTATCTTGTCTCTTAGCTGTCTTAACTCTCCCTTTTTAATGCTGTAATATATTGTTTTTTAGGGTGCCTATTGGCTAAAGCTGCCCCTTTTTACTGTTATTGATACACTTAATTAAATAGGATTGTCCACGATACAATAAACTAATAAACTATAAACTAAATCACTTAAGGACACTTAAATATAGAGAAAAAATCATTTGGGAACTGCCACAAATGTCACACTGAGTCCTTATGGGTTAATATATTATATATAGTAATATTCTTGAACAGCCTTTTTTATGCTTTATATCACAGGTGTCAAACATGCGTCCTGGGGGCCAAATATGCGCCCCCCCACCCCCCCTCCCCCAAAAGGTTCCATTCCGGCCCTGCAGAATGAAAGTGCATAAATGAACCTGAACAGTCCTGGTTGAACAAATCCTTTTGGTTCAGGTTCCACATACAGACCAATGTGATCTACAGTCAAAAGAACAACACAATAACCCAGAAATAATGACAACTGCAGATTTTCTTGGAAAAAAATTTAAGTGCAAAAAATCACATGACACTCTGAAAATATTAACATTTACAAAACTATTCTTTACAATAAAATGCAAATAAATACATAAATATAAACACAGATGAACAACCTGAAATTGCAGTTTGAACAATATTCTGTCTGTTCCTAAATGTTTGGTGCATTTATGGATCCACTGGGATCTGCAGTTGTGTTCAGAATAACAGATGGAATATTGGAGAAACTGTTCACATTTTAGTTCAAACTCCAACATTTGAACAATATTCTGCCTGTTCCCAGATGTTTATGGAACACTGTGTGTAAATGGACATGTAGAAATAAGAAGTCCAGGCAGAATAGTGTTCAACTTGCACTAATTTTTCAAATGAAACTTCTGTGTTTTTTTTCAGGTTATTCACATCTTTTTTGTAAAATGTAAATATTTTCATAATTTAACTGAGGTTTTTTTGTACTAAAACAAAATGAAAAACGGTGATTTGTCATTATTTATAGATTATTAAGTCATTATTTTAGTGGTCTGGCCCACTGCAGATCAAACTGGGCTGAATATGGAACTGAACTAAAATGAGTTTGACAGAACTGCTTTACACGAATGTTTCAGGTCCTGGTCTTAGTTTTACTGCACTAAAGAAGTTGAACTTTGTTCCAAGCAGGTATGTCCGTATTTCTTTTTGAGTGAAGACTGTTTGTACTTGTCACCTGTGTGTTGGGTTGTGATCTTTCATCATTTGTGTTTCTTCCAGCTCTGAGCAGTACAGACCTGACAGTGGATGTAAAACCTCAGACTGAGTTCTGAACTGCGTTGTTGAGACTTGCAGAGGCTCCTACATCATTTGTCTGTTTGTGTTGTGGAAGCGAAAAAAGTTGTTACTGAGGACCCAGTGCATTAAGTTTATGAATGAACTGAATGAAGACAAACACTATCAGGATATATTTGATATGTTCATTTAAGGACACTTTGAACGACAGACATCAGTCCTACATTTCCCACAATGCAATCAGTGCAGTGGTTTCCAACCTTTTTTTACTCCTGACCCCATTTTAACATCACACATTTCTGGTGACCCCAGACATTCAAAACAGAGACTTTTTTTTTTTTTTTTTTGCTAAAATTAATTTGTTTTTGATCATGTAATAGTTTGCTATACTATGTTGCAATAAACATTAATTTTAGAGGACATTTAGTCTATATAATGTCTATTATTGTGGACAGAGGTGGTAAATCCAGGTGTAGATTACTGCACCAAGGGATATCTATATCTATATGACCCCTTTCTTAAGTGATTTATCAGTTTGTTGTAGTATTGTCCTCTTTTTTTTTGCATTTCTTCAGTGAAAATCAAGTATTTTTCTATATTTGACTTACTGATCACGTAGATGTTCATAAAAGTCTGATTGAAGTTGTGGGTTATTATGTCAGAAACAAAAAAAAAAAAAAGATGAAAAAGTGACTTTTTCAGTCAAATCTACCATTAACTGAACATAACCCCAGTGTGTCCATCCACTGTCACTGATCCAACTCCATGGGTTTGACTGGGGAATCAATGTTGCAGAACATGGGTGTCAAACTCACTTTAGTTCAAGGGCCAAATTCAGCCAAATTTGGTGTGAAGTGGGCCGGCCCAGTAAAATAATAACATAAATATATATAAATAATGTCAGCTCCAAACTTTCCTTACATGATGAAAATGTTTACATCTACAAACTATCCTTTAAAATAATGTGAAGAACATGAACAACCTAAAATTAGCTTTTTTTTTTTTTTTTTTACCAATATTCTGTCTCAGTTTATCATTTCCACATGTTCATTACTACTTACAGATCACAGTGGATCTACAAATACACAAAACATTTAATAACAGACAGAATATTGGTAAAATTACACTTACTTCTCTTGACATTTCAGGTTATTCATATATGTTCAGGATATTTAATTTTTTGTGAAATGATAGTTTGTTTTAGTGTGAATACAGAAACATTACATGAAAATATTTACATTTACAAGAGAAAAATTTGGGGTTGTAAGTATTCATAGATTACACTGGTCAACAACAAATGTATTGTTTCAGTTTTTTGAGCTGATTTAGGATCATTTTGGTGCTGAATCCAAAAATCACATTAATTTTGCTCAATCAGGTCAACTTTCTGAACTATGCTACATATTGGCTTTTGAACATTTTTGCTTACATTTATGGGCATTTTCACATCATATGATACAAAATTCGTTCATATTTTTTGCAATAAACGAGTTCTGAAGATTTTACTTTTGCCAATTTATGATTAATGTTTTTTTTAATATTACAGGTGAATGAAATGGCTTCAACTAGAAGATCTTGCAAAAATAAGCCTGACGTATTCTGCTACATCTGCGGTGAGTACACCATTGTACCTAACAGGAATCCTGTTAGAAAATGATTTTTTTTTCTCTTAAAACCTATTTTGGGTGAGAACTATATAAAAAAAATCAACTGATAAAGTCACAAAAATGTAATAAATTTTGTGAGAAGATCAAATTTTTCAAAATCAAATTAGCAAAAAAATCTGACCTGATTGAGAAAAACAGATGTCATTTTTGGATTTAGTGGTGCAAAATGGTCCGAATTCAGTTGAAAAATCCAAGACAACTTACAAAAAACATGTTTTTGTAACCCAGTGTTATTATAATAATATTTTTCCTGGTCTGTATGTGGAACCTGAACTAAAATTTTTGTAAATATCTTAAGTGTAATTTTTGTATTTCACAAATTCATGCCACAGGCCAGACTGGAACCTTTGGTGGGCCGCATTTGGCCCCCAGGCCCAATGTTTGATAGCCCTGTTGAAGAAGATGACGGTGTTTCCATGGTAACTACGGAGCCTCTGAACATCCAAATGGGTCATATCTGATGACTGTGAAAAGATGAAGAACCGTATTTTACACCAGTTATTTCCATGGATTCATAGGTTTAGCGGTTCACTTCAGATCAGGAGATGATTTTGGTCACCAGTGGCTGTTTGGGTTTTTATGGGTTAACACAAATAATTCATGAATTATAGTCATCCTAACTGACACCACTGCTGGTTCGGTATAAACAAACCAACAGGTAAAACGTATTAGCACAATGCACCGTTGCAATAGTGGATCACAGGACTACTGTTTGCTACAAAACACAAACCACCCATTCATTCATTCTTGTACATGTGTCTCTCGTACATCTCCCATTTTTTGGCCTAAAATGAAAGACAGAAATTTCAGCTGATAAACATAATAACAATATTATTCCCCTGCGGTTGTCATTCAAGGACAGGATGTGCAGAGCAGTATTGTAACACAGAGCAGAGTGCAGGTGATATGTGAAAGCACAGAGGGAAAAGCTTGGCAGCTTTGACAGTTGTGTGCGCCAGCGGGAGTCGGAGACATGTGTGGAATGGCAAATGGGTGTCCTGAAATACCCTCTGCTCACGAGGCCTCCACTAAGCCAAACTTTCCCATGAAGCCGTCAGTCTGTTGATCCGCTGCAGCCTTTTTCAAACCACAAATCATCACCAGTGACACAGGAATGCCGAGCACAAGCTGATACATATTTGCAATCTCTTCTTTTGCTTTTACTCGAAGCTGGAGATGCACACTACACATGACAGGATCACTGTGAAGTAAAGGTTCTTACAGTATCCATGCACATCAGCAGCTCTGCTTTCAAACACAATCTGTCTTTTGGAGATTTTTCCAGTAGGTTCCATAATAAAATTATTTCACTGACAAACAGGAGGAAAGAGAGAGATCGGATTAACCCTTTATAGCAGGGCTGTCAAACATGCGTCCCGGGGCCCAAATGCGTGCCCCCCCCCCCAAAAGGTTCCAGTCCGACTCCTGGGATGAATTTCCAAAGTGCATAAACTCCACAGTCCAGGCTGTGGAACTCATGTTTGTGTGGGTTCCACATCCAGACCAATCTGATCTACAGTCCAATAATAACAGCAGAAGAACCCACACAGAAGAACCACTGCAGATTTACTACTGGGTTTGATGGAACAAATAATATGACATTATGTCTGTAAATAATGACAACTGCCAATGTTTGTCTTTGTTTTAGTGAAAAAAATCCCATTAAATTGTGAAACTCTTTCCATTTCCAAACTCTCCTGTACCAATAAAATGTGACTAACCTGAACAAATGTGTCCAACCTGAAATGTCTGTATTAAATTCAGTCCAGTTTGAACTCTTTTCTTCTGTTCCTCAGTGTTTAGTGTCTTTGTAGATCTGATCCAGAATGCACATTGACTAATGAGAAGTGGAGGAAGAAGACTGAGAAAATTACATTGATTTATCTGAAGAAATGTCCGTTTTTTCAGGTCATTCACATCTTTTTTGTTTGGATAGTTTATAAAAGTCAGTATTTTCATAATTTAATGGGGGTTTTTGCACTCAAACAAGAAAACAAAAATGTGTAGTTGTCATTATTTCTAGGTTCTTCTGTTCTTCTTTGACTGGTCCGGCCCACTACAGATTGAATCAGGCTGAACATGGAACCTGAAAGAACAGGAGTTTGAGAACCCTGCTTTATAGGGCACTCATATATACTCTGAAATATGCGGAAATACATTGGAATTCTAAATTTTAACCTATGTGTGTCATTGGAGCGTGTCATTATTATGTAGAAAATCAAGATCAATGAAGTTGCCACATTGGGTTCCTTACCTGTAAGTGGCAAAAAATAAATAAGAAAATTTAAAAAAAAAATCCAAGAAAAACACATATAAGGTGAAAGGAACATGTATTTCAGAACATTAGAACATCATTTTTAGAACATTACAACCGATCCAGACCCCTGTCTTACTTACTTACATTAATACCATTACTTCATGGTACTTATTAAAGCAGTTTAAAATCTTATACTTTAATTTTTATACTTTTAAGAACGTTTGTTTCTACCTGCCTTTTCTTTTGCACTGGGGTGTTGCATATTGCTGTTGTAAACTGTTACATTTCTTATCTTACCGTAGTTACACTCACTGTTCATGCACAGGTGGACCTGACAGACCCTGGAGACCACATTGGACCTGACAGACCCTGGAGACCACATTGGACCTGACAGACCCTGGAGACCACATTGGACCTGACAGACCCTGGAGACCACATTGGACCTGACAGACCCTGGAGACCACATTGGACCTGACAGACCCTGGAGACCACATCGGACCTAACAGACCCTGGAGACCACATCGGACCTGACAGACCCTGGAGACCACACTGGACCTGACAGACCCTGGAGACCACATCGGACCTGAGGTTGGTGACTTACTGTTCTCACTGGAACTGTTGCTGTCATGACCTTGTAATGTATGTGGAGATGATCAAAAATAGTCACTTGGCTGATAAAGGGTCAAAGGTCAACATCCTTAAGCATCAGGTCTGCTGACAGTCTGAGTTCTTCTCAGTCCAGGTTCCAGACTCCCCTGTTCACTGCTGCCTTTGACTAAAAGGATTTCTACTTTTTACATTTTATATTCTCCTTCCAAACTCTGCACTGACTCTAACTTTAATATGTGTGTGTTTATGTTTGTGGGTTTTATGTGTTGTTTTCTTACTGCTGTTTTTAATCACCTTTTACATGTTTCTTTTATAATGTTTTAAATGTGTTTCTTTTTCCTTGTCGTTGTATTTTAATGTCCTGTGTGAAGCACCTGGAATTGCCTTGTTGCTGAACTGTGCTATATAAATAAACTTGCCTTACCTTAACCCCCCAGACCAGGGCTGTCAGACTCCTGTTAGTTCAGATAATGTCAACTCCAAACTTTTCTCTATGTTTTAGAGTAAAAAAAGTCAAATTAAACAATGAAAATGTTTCCATCTACAAACTATCCTTTCAAAAGATGTGAA
Organism: Sphaeramia orbicularis; assembly: GCF_902148855.1. NCBI lineage: Eukaryota > Metazoa > Chordata > Actinopteri > Kurtiformes > Apogonidae > Sphaeramia > Sphaeramia orbicularis. Next base: position 3,614,338 of record NC_043968.1, read on the forward strand.
TAACACGAACAAACTGAAAAAATCTGTGTAATTTGAACACTATTCTGCTTTAGTTTCTCATTTCCACATGTACATTAGAATGTACAGATCACAGTGGATCTACAAACACACAAAACATTTAATAACAGACAGAATATTGTTAAAATTGCACTGACTTCTCTTAAAACATTTCAAGTTGTTCATATTTGTTCAGGTTATTCACATTTTTTATGAAATTATACTTTGTTTTTAGTGTAAATGCATGAAAACATTTACATTTACAAAGAGAAAAATTTGGAGTTGTGAGTATTTCTAGATTATTCTGATAGTATTGGACTGGTTTGACCTACTTCAGATTGAATTGGTCTGAATGTGGAACCTGAACTAAAAGGATTGTTATTATCTTAGTGTAATTGTTGCATTTCACAAATTCATCCCAACTAGACCCAGACTGGACCCTTGGGTGGGCCGGATTTGGCCCCCGGGCCAAATGTTTGACACCTGTGGTCTAGACTAGAGTCGAAGTGTTCAGCCTCTGCCTCCTCCTCTCTGTTCAGACCCATCAGTGAACCCTAAAGGCCTCTTAGACCTGCCCTAAGCCTAAGCCTAAACCTAAGCCTAACCCTAAAGGCCTCTTAGACCTGCCCTAAACCTAAGCCTAAACCTAAGCCTAACCCTAAAGGCCTCTTAGACCTGCCCTAAGCCTAAGCCTAAACCTAAGCCTAACCCTAAAGGCCTCTTAGACCTGCCCTAAGCCTAAACCTAAGCCTAACCCTAAAGGCCTCTTAGACCTGCCCTAAACCTAAGCCTAAACCTAAGCCTAACCCTAAAGGCCTCTTAGACCTGCCCTAAGCCTAAACCTAAACCTAAGCCTAACCCTAAAGGCCTCTTAGACCTGCCCTAAACCTAAGCCTAAACCTAAGCCTAAGCCTAACCCTAAAGGCCTCTTAGACCTGCCCTAAGCCTAAGCCTAAACCTAACCCTTACCCTAACCCTAAAGGCCTCTTAGACCTGCCCTAACCCTAACCCTAAGCCTAAACCTAAGCCTAACCCTAAGCCTAAACCTAAACCTAAACCTAAACCTAAGCCTAAACCTAAACCTAAACCTAAGCCTAAACCTAAGCCTAAGCCTAAGCCTAAGCCTAAACCTAAGCCTAACCCTAAACCTAAACCTAAGCCTAAGCCTAAACCTAAGCCTAAGCCTAAACCTAAGCCTAAGCCTAAACCTAAACCTAAGCCTAACACTAAACCTAAGCCTAAACCTAAGCCTAAACCCAGCTGAACAGGCTCCAGGATCATGTTGGCCTGTAATATTTGCTGGGCCTGGGCCTGGGCCTGGGCCTGGGCCTGGGCCTGGGCCTGGGCCTGGGCCTGGGCCTCAGCTTCAGCTACAACTGGGCTGTCCAACTCATTTTCTTCTGGGGCCACATTCAGCCCAATTTCATCTGCAGTGGGCCGGACCAGTACAAGAATAACATGACAGCCAGTAAATAATGACAACTACAAACTGTTTTAGTGCAAAAAAAATAACATTCAATTCTGCCAATACTTACGTTTAAAAACTATCCAAACAAAAAGGATGAGAATAACCTGAAAAAAATGCCATTTGTTAACAAATATAAGTACATTTTTATCAATATTCTGCCTGGACGTATCATTTCTACATATGCATTACAGATCAGATCTACAAAGGCACTAAACATTTAGTAAAAGGAAGAATATTGTTCAAATTGCACTGAATTTTCTTTAGACATTTCAGGTTGTTCATATTTGTTCCGGTTATTCACATTTTATTGTTAAAGGATAGTTTGTTAAGATAAACATTTTCATAATTTAATGTTTTTTGCATTAAATCAAAGAGAAAAAAATGGTGTTGTCATTTTTTATAGGTTATTATGATATTATTTTTGACTTTGATGCCCTAACCGGCACTTTGTAAATTCATGTGGTGGGTCAGATTGGACCCTTTGGCGGAGCGGTTTTGGACCCTGGGACGCAGGTTTGACACCTGTGTTTACCAGTTCCAGACTAGACCTCACAGCTGCTCTGACCACCCTCACCCTCCGAGGTTCTGTAATCAGGTCTGTCTGCATCTGTCCCTCAAAAACTATCGCACACTTCAACATGAATGTTTTACTCAAGGTAACATCTGTCCAACCTAGAGTGTCCTTTTATTATCATCAGCCTAGGCACACCTGTGCAATAATGATACTGTCATTTATCTCAGCAAAGCAGAAGTACTCAGGAACAAATGTAAACAAATGTTTTTAACAGAATTTGAGTGGAATAAGACTGTGGTAGGAAGAGAAGAAGTTTCATATATTTGATTTCAGCCTGAAACCAACAGTTCTGTGTTTATATATTTGTTCAGTGTATTTTCACTCATGGGAAATCATGCACTTCTAACATTTTTGTGGAAATGAAGGCCACTGTTCTGAAAAAAAAAATCACTTGCATTTTGGGTTTTGTTTGTTTTTAGTTTTAGAAATTTTTAGTTTTTTGGGACACTAACTATGTAATAAAAATAAAATTCAGAAAATAGATATATGGATATTAATAGTTATTAATGTTTTTATTGTTATGCAATAATAGCTAGAGCAGGGATCAGCAACCTTTACAATCTAAAGAGCCATTTTCGTCTGGAAGAAAAGAAAGAAATCTGTCTGGAGCCATGAAATTTTTTTTAAACTCATTTTCATTTTAGTCTGAGGTGGCTGCTCTGCTGTAGCCTATTTCTGATTGGTTTACTATTTAACTTTGTATTTCCATTACAATAATGCAATGTGTGGTGCATTTGTGAAATTATACAACTACAAGAAAGAAAACATTCAACAATTGTAAATTTTTTTTAATGATGGAGACTATTTCCAAAATATAATTATGTTGTGTAATGGAGAAAAGGTGCAACTTTCATGTATAGTGGCTTACTTACAAACTATGAACAAATGCAAACTGAGCATCTTGAATTGAATTTGGCAAGAAAATAATCCTTTTTAGTTTTTATGCTGTCAAAGAAATTATTTTATTCCGTGTAAAGCCTGTGCATTTCTACAGATGGACACAGTTAGAATAGATTTAGGCCTATAGAAATGTTAAAAAATTAATGATTAGTTCAGTTGATTTCAAAATGTTCCTTTTGTTTTCTGAGCAGAGGAGCTATAGACAGATGCTATAGAGACAGGCCTGAGCTAGAGTTTAGGGGCGTTCAAAATGGGAACTTCTGTCTTTGTTGAACCAACCCCTTTAAATAAGGAAATGAAAAACTGCAGAGGACAGTGTTGGAATAGAAGGGAATCCCTTCATACTGTCCTCACGTACACATTTCTTGTACTTATGGGTTTCCATTTCCTGCACTTGTGTATTTCTACTCCAACACATCTTATAAGAAAGTATCATACTTTCAGTGTTTTACTTGCTACTATTATAATTTCTCTGTCAGTTATCTGAGCGTGTGCAGTAAAGCTGTACAAGGTACAGTTTATATGTTTGTGTACATTTGTCCTCTTGGTGTTTTATGGTTTTATTTCAGTCCATAACTCATATACATTTGTCCTCTGTCTTTCCATCTCTCTCTCTCTCTCTCTCTCTCTCTCTCTCTCTCTCTCTCTCTCTCTCTCTCTCTCTCTCTCTCTTTCTCCACTGGAACATCCTCCTTGTTCTCTTTCACACAGAACAGGGGACAAGACAACAATGTGAAGTATCTCAAGGCCACGCTGGGGTACGCCAAGATAAAAACTCAGGTTCCCAGGCCCTGACAAACAATACCCACCACAACATCAGCGTCTGTGGTCGCTGTTGCTCCAGCCCAGACCCACGGCGCCCACCCAAGCCTTCGTCTGCTACCTGACCGGACTCGGCGCACACCTATAGATCCACCATGTCCTGTGCATTCGTGGTCACTATGATGCTTCTGGGCTCTTCAGCGGTGATTGCTTTTGTGCTGCAGCCACCCAAACAAGAATCTGCAGCGTCTGTTATCTCTGCTGTGTCCCATCACAGGTTAGTATTGCACATGCAAAAGCCTGTACGGACAGAATGTGTGGGAATTTTTGCCTTAAATGTTATAATGCAATGTTCTTATTCTGTAACTATTGCCTTTTTTTTGTAATTACGAGACATTTAGAACAAACTGTCTTCAGTTATCTTAAGTTTGTTGAGTCTCAGCGTGCTTTTGGATTTGGGTGCTTCGGTTAACGTGTGTGGGGCCTTAGCACATGGACGAGGGGGCGAAAACTGAAACGGACACTGGTCATGTTGACCTGTGGCCGTCAGCGTGCATACACGGAACACAGCTTTCTGTTTTAGTCATTAAATCATTACAAGTGCAACCAAACACTACCACGGCCAAGCCAGATTTCAGTAAATGTGGACACGCCACTTACGTCACTTTAGGCAAAGCAAGGCAGATTTATTTCTACAGCACATTTCATGTACAAGACCATTCAAACTGCTTTACATAAAACATTAAAAACATTACAGCAGGGAGGCAATAAAAAGTATAGGCATGAGAAAAACAAAAACAGCAGATAATTAGACAAACAGAAACAGTCAAAAAAGCTTAAAAGAAACAGTGCAGATCTGAACTTCTGAATACAAACTCTACTCAAATGCAGCTTTCTCATCTACTGCCCACACTCAGGGTATTGCACCACCCACTTTAATTAAAAAGACTTCACATAAAAAGTCATTACTGCCACCTGCATATTCTGCATATTTGACACTTTTGTGTGTGTGTGTGTGTGTGTGTGCTGTTCTGTATTTGACTGTTTTATACTTATATATTTATTCTTGACTGTATAATTGATGTGTGTATTTTATTTGAGCACCTTACAGAACGTAAAACCAAATTTTGTTGCACTGTACAATGGTATTTAGCAATAACAACAAAGCACATTCTATTCTATTTTATTCTATACTATTCTCTTCTATTCTATTCTATTCCATTCTGTTCTGTTCTGTTCTGTTCTATTCTATTCTATTCTATTCTAAGTGTGTGCTGATGTCATTATGACTTGGATATTTTGAAGTGACCTGAGTCCTGTGCTCCAGGTGCCAGGGGGAGTCTTTGCAGTCCGTCAGAAAGCGCCTCCTCAGGGACCTCAGCTTACAGACTGAGCCCCAGCTGCCCAGCGGTGCACTGGACGGTGTCAGGAAGCAGTGGAAGAGCGCCTTCAGGGCTGCGGTCGAACAGAGCCACGACGCTGCAGGTACAAGTGACAAGTCCGAGCCATCATTTCAAATGGGCCCGGTTCATGATCCAGTCTGATGTCCAAATGTCAGCCCCTGCTCACATCCCTGTTGTCCATGTTGTGACCGTTCCAGATGTTCCAGATGTTCCTGGAACAGCCTCTGGTCACTCCAGCTCCACTGGTCACTCCAGCTCCACTGGTCACTCCAGCTCTACTGGTCACTCCAGCTCCACTGGTCACTCCGGCTCCTCTGGTCACTCCAGCTCCTCTGATGATGGAAACCAGCTCCAGTGCTGCTCCATGAACTCTGAGGTCTTCATGACAGGTACTCAACTACGACTGTGTGTTTGTAGACTTGTTTTTGGAAGATAATGAACAGTAACTAGTGTTGTACAAGTTACTTCCAAACTGTAACCCATTACAGATTACTAGTTACTGTTATTTAAAAGTAATTCCTTACCTTACAATATTACTGTTTCAGAATTGTAATGTGTTTCAAACAGACCCCCCCCCCCCATACAAGAGATAGGAGAAATTTGCGCGCTGTAGTACATGTGGATGGACAGCTCAATATGTAACACTGTACTGATTTATTTGTTTTTGTTTTTTTTTTCAACATTTGACATGTTCAAACAGGGGGCGTGGCTCCGAGGACAAGGGTAGAAAATTCTAACCAGTCACAGAAACGTTAGCTTAGCTTGTCTTTGCTGATCACAGGGATCCTGCTAACATGCTAACTGTCTTCTTAAAGCAGGGTTAGTGTTGGTACTGAACATACGTCCATGTGGACAGTGGACTGTCCTCTGCCGTCTGCACCCACTGGATGAACACCAACAGGAAATAGAACTGTACACATGCATTTATGATTCCTTAAGTCCCAAACATGCGTTTGACACCACAATATGAAAATATTTACATTAACAAACTATCCTTTAACAATAAAATGTGAATAACCTGAACAAATATGAACAACCTGAAATGTCTAAAGAAAATTAAGCTCAATTTGAACAATATTCTGCCTGTTACTAAATGTTTTGTGCCTTTGTAGATCTGATCTGTAATGCATATGTAGAAATATTAAATCAAGGCAGAATATTGATAAAATAGTATTCATTTTTTCAGGTTATTCACATCCTTTTTGTTTGGATAGTTTGTAAATGTAAATATTGCCATAATTGAATGTTATTCTTTGCTCTAAAACAATGTGCACTTGTCATTATTTTTTGGTTATTTTTGTGCTGGTCTGGATCACTTCAGATTAAATTGGGCTGAATGTGGAAGAACAGTTTGACAGCCCTGGTTTACGGTCTGACGGTTTTGCTGTTTTTGTTTTTTCATTTGAGCGGTTAACTTAAGGGCAAAAAGTGTGTTGTAACATAAGTGCTATTGAACATGTACTGAGTAAAATATTACTGAATATTGATTAGTAATGCTTTACACTACTGCGTTACAGCAAAGGGTAATCCATTACTGTAATAGATTACTTTTGTAACTTGTTACTCCCAGTGCTGGCAGTAAGTCACTCTGTGTCCGTTGTGGGTTGGACAGATCTGGGCTGGGACACCTGGGTGATCCATCCTGACAGTCTGACCCTGGTCCAGTGTGCAGGGTGCAGCTCTGTGGGGAACGCTGTGCAGTGTCCACGGAGCCACACCAACACCCAGGACGCAACGCAGGTACAAGGTCCAACGCACTCCGCTTACTGATTACATGTCTCCAAAACCTATTTATATTTTAGCACTGATTTATTTTCATTCATTCATATTTACTGCTGATCCTTTCATTTAAAAAAAAATGTGTGCGTGTCTATGACATGTCCCTGAGTTTAGATGGAAAATTCCACTGGGTTGGTGAGAATTTGTGAGTTTGTTTCATGTGTTGGTGCTCCAAACAAAGCCATCAGTGTGCTATGAAAGGAAGCAGCTGCCAATAGATAAGCCTGTTTCAGCACAACAGCGCCAACATAAATGTGCCTTACCACATGAGCCAAAACTCTCCCCAAATTAAGTCAGGAAGGAATGCATTCTGGTGTCAGAAATCTGTAGCCGACAGCAACAAATGATGGAAACAGCAGACTATCCTGCTTTAAATGCAGCTAAAGTAGCGTCGATAACACAGAACCAAAATCCTTGTGGAATTCATATACAATCTATTAACACTGAGACGATTCATAGTTCACTGAGGATTCTTAAATACTTTAAAACATTATTAATAAGCAATTTTTTGCACATTTTATAGTGCTTTCCAAGTACATCATGCAACATATCTTTTGACAGAAACTGAAATACATTTGGTTTGTTTTTGCACCTTTAATAACTATGAACTTTTTGACTTTTGGAATTAATTTCAATTTAAACAGACACATGCAAAAGCCAGTAAATTAGTTTTTGCCTTTGCAAGTTCATACAAATAACTTTAAAATAAAATAAAGACTTTTATGTCAAAATAAACATTTTCTACTTTAATGTTGGTTTTACTGCCTGACCTAGGAATGTGGCCAATGAATCCACCTATTTTTATGAATATCTGAGGGAGCTCTACAGCCTTTGTCACTTGGTCATTACAGTTTACTGGGGTTGGGCTTCATTTGGTTCAATGCCTCAAGAGAGTTAAAATTATTTGCATGTGTAAATATTAATATTGGTTCAAATTAATGTAACTAAAATACAGTTTTTAACATTTTTCTTTCATTTTTTTTTTTTTTTATTTCCATGGACAGTTGCACTGGCTGACATTTTGGGGTTTATGAACCAAAACATAAGTGAAAATAAATGTTTGAAACTAATTTAAATTAACCCATAAAAACCTGGTCCTACTTATGCGGCAGTGTCAAAATATTTTTTTCTCTATGTTTAACTTTTCTTAAATGATTTATCACCATTTTTTTTATAATATTATCCTCTGTATTTTGTATTTTTAACAGTAAAAATCAGGTATTTGTCTATATTTCATTCACTGACCATGTAGATGTCCATAAAACTCAGAATAAAACTGAGGGATATTATATGAGAAACAGAGAAAATTGAAGAAAAGGTGACTTTTTTTTAGCAAAATCTCTCATTAACTGAACATAACCCCAGTGTGTCCATCCACTGTCATTGATCCAACTCCATGGGTTTGACTGGAGAATCAATGTTGTAGAAGATGACGGTGTTTCCATGGTAACTACAAAGACACAATGTTTCAGAGGTACAGGGATGAGGGAGGTGTTGGGTATCACTGAGTATTAAAAGGATGGACAAGTATGTGTGTGTGTGTGTGTGTGTGTGTGTGTGTGTGTGTGTGTGTGTGTGTGTGTGTGTGTGTGTGTGTGTGTGTGTGTGTAGGTGTGTGTGTGTGTGTGTAGGTGTGTGTGTGTGTGTAGGTGTGTGTGTAGGTGTGTGTGTGTGTGTGTGTGTGCATAGATCTGTGTACGAATATGTATTTACATATATGTGTAATTGTATTCTGTTTATGTAAATCCCATTATATTTGTTCATTATAATATAAAGCCAGAAACCAAATGATCTGATAATAAGTATCAGTCATATTACAGTATATAGTCTAGACCTGCTCAGACCAGGAGGATTATTACTGTTCTGAATTCTATAAGCAGAAGGGCTGGAGTTTATAAACTGTGCTTCCTCTCACTGCTTTTTGAATCTGTATTATGTGTCTGATGTTGAAGGGTTTTGTTTATTTATTTTCTTCTGTTTTGGCGTTCATATTCAAAATAAATACATCAGTCAATCAAACTGCGGAGCCTCTGAACGTCCAAATGGGTCATATCTGATGACCATGAAAGGATGACAAACTGTATTTGACAGCAGTTATTGACATGTATTGACAGGATGAACGGATCAGCAGGTATTAAACAGTTTCGATCAGTAGATGGTTTTAGTGGTTTGGGTTTTTATGGGTTAGAACATGTGATGAGGTGATTGTGGGAAATTCCACTTAAACACAACAACATCCATGTCACGTCACTGCTCCTCCCCCCCCCCAGGCGCTGTGTTGTCAGCCCACCTCTCAGACCACCGTGCCCATCGTCTACATGGATGAACTGGGCACCGTTGTCATGTCGTCGGTGCAGATGACCCAGAGCTGTGGCTGTGAGCCGCCCCCCCCCCAGCAGTAAAGACAGTCCAGTCCTGTGGATGAAGCGTCTGTGAAGCACCTGGTACACGCTGAAACTGCACCGCCACTACTCCTGCTTTTACACACTGTTTGTCATTGTGGGTCTTATCTCAGATCATGGGTGTTAAACTCATTTTAGTTCAGGAGTCCACATACAGCATCACGTGATCTCAAATAAAATAATAGCCCTAATAACTTTTACAAACCTAACAATCCACATTTTCACTTCATTTTGGTGTGAATAAAGTCCGATTGCATTATGAAAATATGAATAACCTCAACAACCATGTAAACCTGACTTTTATTAAGAAAAATAAGTGCAATTTCAAGAATATTATGTCTCAGCTTGTTATTAACACAACTTAAAGATCGCAGTGAATCTATTATAGTCACTGACAAAATTATTAAACCATCAAAAGTCATCAAAGACAATGGTTCTGCAATCCAGTCCTAACTCCTGTGTGCATCATGTGACTAAAACAGACAGAAAAGAAAACATGGAATGAATAAAAGCACTGTTTTTGTCAGTACAATGACATAACTAAGTGATTTTGGTTATTATCCAAAAAAAAAAAAAAAGGCTAAATATCAGGTCTTATATCAGATTTTTTTAAACTTAATTCAAGATTTTTTTATTTTTTTTTTTATTTTTTGCTTAATTCAAGCAACATAAATCTGCCAATGGAACAAATGTTCAGATTTGTTGAAATCAGATTTTCCAGATCTGTTGTCTATAAATCAGTTCTTCTATCTCACTGAAAAGTTCCTCTTTCAGTGATTATGTGTGATTTTAAGTGTGATGAGAGATTTGGACTAGAAATGAGAAAAATTCACTTGGTAAGGTTTAGATTTTTGCAGTGGACCAGGCATTAAAATTAACAAGAAAATGAAGAAAACAAGGGGTGGTCTAATAATTATTTTCTATGACTGTATTTTGTTAAAATTTAACTTTTTTTTTTTTCTTAAAACATTTCAGGTTATTCATATTTTATTGTGAGAATAGTAATTGTTTTCATAATGCAATTTGACACCCTTGACTGTTAATATTTGCAATGTAATTTTTCCATTTTGCAAATTCATGCTGTGGGCTGGATTGGAACCTTTGGTGGGCCGAATTTGGCCCCCGGACCAAATGTTTGACACCCCTGTCTTTGCTCATTACACTGTGTAGCCAACACAGACTGTGGGAACCACGACAAATTTTTGAGTCAAAAAACTGATCAGTTGTTCTTTTCCGATTCTTCTCTAATCCGGGTTCCTCTGTGTTTTCTTTTTTCATTGCGTAGATGATGCATTTCTCTAAATAACATGTGAATGTGCTGTAGTAAACAAGTGCAGCTGACACTCTTGCTGCTAGGTTATCTTGAAATAAATCTTATGTCAGAGTGCTATTTTAGGTTACGAACTGTTACTGAGTGTTCCTCCACAAAAATGTGTCGGTGTCCAGAGCCAAAGGCTCTCCAGGCCAGCTGTCTCCTCTCTATTACAACCTTCTCCTCTTATGGAAATGGAGCTCATTTTATTCAATTAGTAACATATAGACAGTCAATGTGTGTTTGTTTCCTTTAAATGTCCATTTCTCATGCTGGGTAATAGTTCATTTTTTTTACACACTTTAAAGTTTGATGTTAAAGTTACCTCACATTTCACTTTTTGATAATTTTTTCCACAAACAGACCACTGCTTATTATATTAATATGTGACTGATCAATGACTAATATCAAATATCTAATGCAACTCTTGCCATTCCATTCTGATCATTTGTACCATTACTTTGATTTGTTGCTGATAAATGTATGAATAAAGTTGATTGTAAGCACCCTCTCTTTTCCTCTGTATTCCTTTAAAGCTGCGTCTTGTGCCAGCCTTTTAGGAAGTCCAGCGTGTGAGACATAATTCTTTTAGGGGGAGGAAAATAGCAGGGGAAGAAAAGTTGGCACTGTTTTTCAGAAACCTGGTACAGCTCTAGGGGAAGAGCAACATGTTGCGCACTTCAGAGGCTTGAACATTTTCATTGTACTTTCACATGCATTTTACCTGGAGATTTGTGAATTTTTCTTTAACTTATGATTTTAAAGCTGTGCAAGGAAGATATTAATCCTGGGCTACGACAAGAAGAACAGAACGAGATACGAAGATCTGTCCTTAGAGTTCAACACTGCTGGCAATTTGAAGCTTCATTGATTCTGGAAAGATGTCAGGATTTTTCACTGTGTGGATCTGTTTTGGTATGTTGTCCTGGTCCCCCCTGTTGCTGGCTGTAGGGGCATATGAATGCACAGAGAAGGAGGCAGTGGTGAGGCCGATCCCCAACACTGGCAGACAACAGACAGACTGTTTAATGGAGTGCACTGCAATGACATATATCAACAAAATGCAACTGCAGGACCGGCGGAATATACGGTTTCAAGACTCCACAGAAGGTAAGGCTATGACTTTGTGTTGCTTTTGTAAAAATAATTCAAGATTTAAGAATGTTTATTGTCATTATGTGCACATAACAAGATTTTTTTAGAAGTAGTCCTCAGCTAGATTAAAAAAATAAAATATAAAAACACTCAAGAATATGTACATCAATATAAAAACACTACAGAATACGTATATCAAGACTATATACATTATATATAGAAAAGAAATGTAAACATATGTACAGTCCAGTGCAGTAAACAGTACGTGCTGTTAGGACGCAGTTGTGTGCAATATTGTGTGCAAATAAGAGAGCAAATATATGGTAATATATAAAACTGGAAAAGCACGCAGATCAGTTGTCCCCCCCCCCCCCGATCACCACTAAAATTTAATCATTTGTTCCTTGTACTAGTATCAACATTTCCTGAAAATTTCATTAAAATCCGGCCATAACTTTTTCAGTTATCTTGCACAGAAACAAACAAACAAACAAACAAACAAACACTCAGACAAACCTCGATGAAAACAGAAGCTCCTTGGTGGAGGTAACTGGTGCGTTGACCCGTGGGAATCCACAGGTTCTAGAAGCAGAAGAGTTGATCAAATGTGGAGCTGAGCTAAGCTTACTGGTGGAACACACAGATGAGGAAAAACACAACGGCCCTCATTTTGTTTTGTATTGAAATGAAAAGGAACAGAAATGAATGTATTCATAGTTACCTTACATATGTGTGTGTTTGGAAGGGCTTTACATCATTACTGTATGACTTCATCACATCACATTACTTGACTTAACTAATCTTACTGGTGGAACACACAGATTAGGGCAGTGTTTTTCAACCTTGGGGTCGGGACCCCACGTGGGGTCGCCTGGAATTCAAATGGGGTCACCTGAATATATTTTTCATTATAATTAAAATACCACACATTTTTCCTACTAAAAATCCAGTTCATATAAAATACAGGATATAATAAGTGAGAGGACATGTCTGGATTGACCTGATCATGTGACCGTATGCGTTGCTTCGCTTCAACCTGCGTGGAAACAGTCGCAGTCAGAAAACTGAACCCAACAGAGAATGGACAGAGTTCTTCGCCTGCCTGGTCCCGCTAAGACATCTAAGAGAAAGATGTCTCTATTTTGAATGTCTGGGGTCGCTAGAAATTTGCGATGCTAAAATGGGGTCAGGAGCCAAAAAAAGGTTGGGAACCAGTGGATTAGGGAGAGATAGCACCACCCTCATTTTGTTTTGCATTGACACCAACATGGACCATGGACTCGTCCACAGGCCGCCTGTAATACCACTGTAATTTTAAAAACAACTAATAATTCCAAAAGTATTGGTGGTATCAATAAGCACTTTTCACCTGTGTGTTCCTTTGCCCAAAATGCTTTCGTACTCCAAAAGGCAAAGGCTAGATCTGTCCAGTTTTTCAGTTTTGAAGCAGACACACATACATGCACACACACAGAGGTCACTTGGCTTTTATTTATTTAATTTCTTTATCTGTCTCAAACTTTGAAAGAAAAAAGAAAAAACAATAAAATCGAGAAGTCAATTATATATGCACCCCTCAATGGCCATTAATCACAGAAAAAGTAACGAAATACGATAAATGTAACATAAGTGAGCATGAATCAATGCATAAACACAGTTTGAGAAGAGACAGAAAGAAGCAAAGGCTTATCTAGTCCTGCCCCGTCCTTACTTTCAGTGTCAAATTCATAACCAAATATAATTCCTTCATTGGCTATTTATCACATTAAATTAGAGAACAAGGAATAACCAGTTAGAGCACTTTTTCATTGGTTGTATCACCACTGTGCAACCATTCTGCCAGAAATAAACATAAACAAATAGAGACTAAACTACACAGGATATAATATGAACGCCCCAAACTACATATAAACCAGTTTCTCCCATTTCACAAAGCAAAACATGAAACTGGACTGAATACTGCATTTGTATGAGTTGATTAACATTTGTTTGCCTTTAAATATGTTTAGATATAATATAGATACTGACAGTTTGAAGCAGGTATTTCCAGTGAATTCAATTTGGTTGTGTCAATCCCTCTCTCCAGGAGACCTTGGGGAATACTGCTGGTCTACTGACATTAAATGCAACGTGGGAGAAAGGTTTGAACATGCTTTTGTGGTGGTGCCTGTGGATCTGTCTGCAGCAGGACTCCTGGAAGTCAAATCCACCACCCCGACTACCAGCGCACTGCATCAGCACAGCTTTCCTTCCACCATCGCAGATAACTGCGGCCTCCGTTATGAAGTCACCCAGCATTTCAGCTCAGGGAGCTCAGGGACGTCCTTCTGCATACAGGTTGTCAGTCAACAGGACTCTCTGGGGGACAGCGCTCTGAAATGTCCCCCTTATCTGGCCAGCTTCTGGCAGAGGAGCCCGAACCAGTCCAACCAAGAAAGCGGTGGATAGAAAATGTCAGCATGACTAACCCTGATAAAACTTCCAGTAAAGCAGATTTAACAGAAGTTGTCTCTACATGTCCAGACAGTACTTGTACAAAAGAAAGAAAGAAAGAAAGAAAGGAAGGAAGAAAGGAAGAAAGAAAGAAAAGCAGGGCAAGTTTATTTGTATAATTTGCTAACAATAAAATACAATAATGCTTACAGTTTATTTAAAGTACAAACATTCATATAACGTAAGTAAAAGTGAGTCAAACACTCAATTAATGATCCAAAATGAAAATAGGAAAGAAGAGACCGCAAGTTTTATGGTTCAGTCACTGTTAAAAGAAAAGAGTGATGTTTGAACGGTGTCATGAAACAGGACTGTTCAACGCTGCTTCACCACCTTTAGTTTGGATTCTATTACAATCCTAACAGGTAAAGAGTCTAATAAATACTCTTACACACTCACACACAAACATGATATTTTATTTATAATCATATACAGCTAGATTATTACAAAGTGGCTATTGACACAGTACTGTGGCACGAAATATCAGTGTGTCTATTACCACAGAGCCAGTTAGCGCCCTCGTTATATCATGTCTAGACTGTCACGTACGTCCCAGAAAGTACCAAGGCAGTCATATGGTGGATAGGTCTGCCCAAGATGTGGCGGCTGTTCAGCTCACATGGTAATGTACGGGACTACAGTGTGGAAGACCTGGGTTCAGTTCCTGTTTGGAATAACTTTTCTTTTTTTTTTTTTTTTCTAAAGATTTTCAAATAGAACTGAGAAGTCACACTGCACACTACTGCGTCTATCTAACATGTAGCTCCACCCCCCTTCTCCAGCCTCCAGAGCAAAGAACACCATGAAACAACATATTGAGTATTTAGAACTTTAATTCCTATTCTATACTATATATTATTGCTAATTTGTCATTTCTTCCATTAGTTGCCACAACACTGTGGTAGCAAAATCCACAAAAGAATGCACTGGAGTATACGCCATACATCACCACAGTACTGTGGCAACAAGAGGAGAATACGGAAAAAAAAAAAAAAAAAAAAAACAAGAGGTGAATGAGTTCATGTAACTGTATCCCTGATTGGCTCCTGTACAAATGCTAACATTTGATTGATCTGTGGCAATAGACAAACCCATATTTTGTGCCACAGTACTGTGGCAGTAGACATTGCCATATTATTATTGTATATAATGTTGTTTTTTAATTAAAGTAAATATTGATTATTCATAAAGTGGAATTACCTGCATAAATAATTCCTCATACAGTAGCATAATTTATAATCTGATACAAGATATGACACAAATTAAATAACAACAAAGAAAGTGCATTTCAGCTAATATACAGATGACGAGTCGCAGCATTTTTTAGACATTTTGTACAGACTTATTATATACAGACTTAACTACAGGACCAAATACATATATTATATTGACAAACAAGATACTTCCATCCTGTTTTCCTGTTGTTTAATTCTGCTGTTGAATCAAACAGGATATAAAGCTAAATGTTGTCAGAGCAGTAAACAATCAAATTCAACTATGTTGCTTACAATAACCTCACTGCCATATTCAGTTGCTACTCTTGAAGTTAGTTTTCCTGACATATTTTTTTAATGTTCTGTGTTTTTTACTTGGTGCACGTTTTTTTATTTCATTTGTTTGTAGTCTAAAATTCACAGCTGGAGTACATTGTTGGGTTTGTGTCTGTGACTCTGCTCCACCAGATCTGTCACAAATTACAGGAAAACAGATGAGAAGACATGCATAGGATTCATCCCCTTAGATATTTACAACATGTGCATTTATCGCCTTCAGTAAAACACATGAAATAGGTGAGGATTTTTACTTCATTCTCTAATAGATTGGATCAATATTTTAGTCAGTTATGGTTAAAATATGTTGTTGAACTTCAGTCTACCACAGTATTCCTAAACTCATGTGTGTATTATGTTTTGGATGTGCAACAAGTTTTAAACATGACCAGAAGTTAAGGGGTTTATGAAATTACATAGTCTATTTTTAATTTAAAAAAAAAAAAAACATCTTCTAAGAGGTAAAACACACAAAAGAAGACAAAAAAAATCCTATCTATATGTGTGGACAAATGCTAAAAGTTGATGCACAGCAGATAAATATCTGAAAATAATACAGCATGTGTTAAAGCCTGTTATAGTTTATTGTCTACTGATCTGCTCATCTGGAGCCTCAAGTCTGTTTTCTTTTACGCAGATTATAGATTGATCATCCCACCATAAACAGAGACATAGATCGGTGGAAAAATGAATGTGGGAAACGCTGGAAATTAAATATAAAATAGGAGGAGTGCAAGGCTTAATGTGTCCCTCCTAGAATTCAACTGAAACCTACAGCTGAAACTTAAAGGAGTGATATTTTGCTTTTTTTTAAATGGAATTATGCATTTTAAACATGTCCCTGTGGTCTCCATAAAGTGTAAATGCTCTGCTTGGGTCTGAATTCTTCATTAATTAAACTCCACAGGTTCATCTTCAACCCTATTGACATGAAAAAGGTTGTTTTAAGCGCTGGCCCTTTAAATGCAAATGAGCCACTTCATGCCCCGCCCCCTCCAGGTTGTTGACCGCGCTGCTCTGTCCTGTTTCTCTGTGCTCGGAGAAATGTTTGTCAGAAGTCTTGACCTTATATGTGCAAATGTCGTGACGTAACTAGTTACAGACAAGAGAAATTAAGCAGGAATTCAAACAGGTTGTAAAAATCCACTGGATTTTTGCTGGAATGAATCTAACGATAGTTTTGCAGCAGCTGAGGGTTCAAATTCAAACTGTCTGAACAACTAGGGTCCAAATACACAAAGAAATG
Organism: Sphaeramia orbicularis; assembly: GCF_902148855.1. Lineage (NCBI taxonomy): Eukaryota > Metazoa > Chordata > Actinopteri > Kurtiformes > Apogonidae > Sphaeramia > Sphaeramia orbicularis. The sequence continues at coordinate 3,631,319 of NC_043968.1, forward strand.
AAGCACAGACTAACAACAGTGGGTTAAGTAAAATACGACTCCTTTAACTGATGCAGATGCTTCTGGATAAATGGTGGAGCTGCAGTGTGACCCCCCAGTCCTGCTCTGGATCAGGTCTAAAAATGCTGAGCAGACTTTGGTCCGAACACCCCAGGACTGTCTCAGACTAGACCGATTCAGCACTAACACCCAATATGATGAGGGATCTGTCCTCATTTTTGGGGGGGTATTTTTGCTCTAATGGTTTTGACCCACTTGTCCCCTTAAAGCAGTGGTTCTCAGTCTTTTTCTGTGCCCCCCCCAGGTCAAATTTTTTTAAATTAGTATTATTATTAGAAAAAAGTCAGAATTCTGAGATTAAAGTCAGAATTCTGATTTTCCCAGAATTCTGACTTTTTTCTCAGAATAATAATAATTAAAAAAAAATACTGGACCTTTTTTTTTCCTAGTGGCCCTAATCCTCTTCCGTGCTTACAACTATGACAATAAAGTTGCTTTTTTTTTTTTTTTTTTTTTAGAACAAACACATTTTGGTAATAAAGATGAACATTTCATCAATATCAGTGGCTGCAGTGAGCCCGCATCTCAGAGCACTAAAGTGCAAACTGTTCAAACTGTGCAAAAACAGAAACATTGCACATTTTTTTCTTTTCCAGTCCAATCCTTGTCTATTCTCTAAACCTGAACTCTTTGTCTAGTCTAGTGACAGATCACCATGGCAGTAGATTATTTGTTGAACGTCCCTAAAATGAGTCCAGGGTGCTCCAATGCTAAAACATTAGTTCCACCTGCTACATGTTCCAACCTGAAGAAGAAGAAAAAAACACCCCACAGTTTGAGAAACACTGCCTTAGAGGGAAGGGTGTTCACTGCAAACCAATGTGAAGTTGTTCTGACTGACCACTTTAACCTGTAAAGCCTGAACCATTAAATCATTGACAAAAAATTCCACTTCTTTGAAACTGGAGCCTTTATTGGTCCTTCTGAACAACCAAAAAAAATGTGTTTTCAAATATTAATTTCCATGTGTGATTTTCAATTTTGTATCATATTTGATACATCAGGTCTCAATGTTCAAATACTATTATTTTTGAATAAACAAAAACATAATATAACACAAACATGTCCAACAAATTGGTAATTCCTCTTCAGAATTGGCAAAGTTCTTCCTCCTCTCATTAATGCTAATCTTGTAGTGTCACTGAAAAGGCCTCTGGTGAATGAACTCCTCCCCCTGGTGGATTATCTGTGTATTACATGTATGTAATTGTATGCATCACATTTTTCAAGACAAATATATCACGCTGATCATGTAGAGAGCTTTAAAACTCATGTATCAAATATGATACGTTTGGTGTTATAGGGTTAATCATAAAATATATGTAGTATGTTACAGCCACATCTCAGTGCAACTACACACTAGTGGGATATTTTAGATGAATGTGTCTGACAGTACCCTCCATCCCATCATCTGACCAGCGGATACATTTTCTCTGAATGGTGAAGATCTTCTAGTAACATGTTGCAGCCCATTATCTTACTATAGCACTTTATGTGACTTTTTCCTTTAATTTGTCACCCATATGTCTACTTTATGCTTTATGACTGCAAAGCTGGATTTATGCAAAGTAATGTAAAAGGTAAAGTTCTCATCGAAATGAAGTATGTATATTTGATATGTCAGTGTTCTGCAGTGTGTATCGCAATATTAAAACTTTCTATAACAGTTCCGTGTTTACTGAATTTGCATATTTGCATTACATTTTATTGCAAATCAGAATATCACCACATATTGTATGAATTTTATTTCATGTATTTATTTTTTTGGTTTGTTTGGCAGGGACAGTGCATTTTGATAAACATTACTGTCACCGTAGTCATCATAAAAAAAAGAAAAAAAAAAAAAAAAGAAAAAGAAATTTAACCCATAAAGACCCAGTGCTACTTTTGTGTCAGTTCCTGGATGATTTTTTCTCTATATTTAACCTTCCTTAGGACATTTATGAGCTCATAAAAGCTCAGATTAAAGTTGAGGCTTTTTATGTCAAAAATGGAGAAAACTGCAAAAGAAGTGACTATTTCAGTAAAATCTCTCATTAACTGAACATAAACCCAGTGTGTCCATTTGCTGTCATTAATCCAACTCCATGGGTTTGACTGGTGAATCAATGTTGTAGAAGATGATGGTGTTTCCACGGTAACTATGGAGCCTCTGAAAGTCCAAATGGGTCATATCTGATGACCATGAAAAGATGACAAAGTGTAATTTACACCAATTATTGACATGTATTGATAGGATTAGTGGATCAGAAATTATTTAACACTTTATATCAGTAGATGGTTGTGGTTGTCAGTGGTTGTTTGAGTCTTTATGGGTTAATGCAAAATTAACATTACTTAGTGTGTTGATCATTTACATGCATACAGAAACAATAACATAAAAGACAGCAGAGCAACAGCATCATTTAGGATATTCTTATAGTACATTACTAGCTACTATTTGTAAAACATACAACAAGGAGACTCATAATACAAGACAAACAGGACTATAAAATGAGAAATATTAATGTAACAGAATTGTGGATTAAAATAAGCATTGTTACAAACAAGTGAAAACATGCAAAGCATAAGCAAATACATGAAGAAACATGCACAATATACATAAATTTACCCGACACAATGAAAATAAAAGCAAGACCACCAAAAGACAGAAATACTGCAATAGTTTTAAACATAAATAAATGTATTTAAATGACTTTAACATTTAAATGACCTTTACGTAAACTGTATGAATCCAATTATCTTCTTATAATTCAATTAATTTAATTGAATTTGCACCATACTTAAGGTGATTTTGCATGCATTTGTAGACCTTCCAATTCATTCACACTGTATGAACAGATGTAGACTGATAGTACAGCTCTACTCACCACACCTATACTACCTGATAATATATTCTATTGATCATACAGAACATCTGTGGTCTCCAGAGCCGCCTGCTGGTTACAATGTAAACTGACTAAGTATCATAGTGCAGCCTTCACCCCACTGATCCTCTGGATAAAACAGACACAGTGTTTTACAGGTATTAGGACAGTCTGATATCACTGCTCCGTGTTTTCCTCCCCATTACACAGGCAGTGGGGGGTGGGGGGTGGGGGGCGCAAGATGTCTATGGAAAGACCAAGATCTATTCTATCAGCACATTTGGAAATTTTTCCCATTAAGCAAACGTTGGATTGTTATGAATATTTAAATTAAATCATACATTCAGAATGGTCACCATAGACACGTCAGGGGCTAAAGCAGTGGTTTCCAACCTTTTTTGGCTCGTGGCAAACTGATACATTTTGCACAGTGGATAAACGTAGCTATTTCACATTTTGATATGAGACTGGGTGGCTCGTGGCCCCATTTTAACATCACAAATTTCTGGTGACCCCAGACATTCAAAACTGAGACTTTTTTTGTTGCTAAAATTAATTTATTTTTGATCATGTAATAGTTTGCTATACTATGTTGCAAATAAATGTTAATGTTAGAGGACATTTAGTCTATACAATGTCTATTATTGTGGACATTTAGTTTATATAATGTCTATTATTGTGGACATTTAGTTTATATAATGTCTATTATTGTGGACATTTAGTCTATATAATGTCAGTTATTGTGGACATTTAGTCTATATAATGTCAATTATTGTGGACATTTAGTTTATATAATGTCTGTTATTGTGGACATTTAGTCTATATAATGTCTATTATTGTGGACATTTAGTCTATATAATGTCTATTATTGTGGACATTTAGTCTATATAATGTCTATTATTGTGGACATTTAGTCTATATAATGTCTATTATTGTGGACATTCAGTCTATATAATGTCTATTATTGTGGACATTTAGTCTATATAATGTCTATTATTGTGGACATTTAGTCTATATAATGTCAATTATTGTGGACATTTAGTCTATATAATGTCAATTATTGTGGACATTTAGTCTATATAATGTCTGTTATTGTGGACATTTAGTCTATATAATGTCTATTATTGTGGACATTTAGTCTATATAATGTCTATTATTGTGGACATTTAGTCTATATAATGTCTATTATTGTGGACATTTAGTCTATATAATGTCTATTATTGTGGACATTCAGTCTATATAATGTCTATTATTGTGGACATTTAGTCTATATAAAGTCTATTATTGTGGACATTTAGTCTATATAATGTCAATTATTGTGGACATTTAGTCTATATAATGTCAATTATTGTGGACATTTAGTCTATATAATGTCTGTTATTGTGGACATTTAGTCTATATAATGTCTATTATTGTGGACATTTAGTCTATATAATGTCAATTATTGTGGACATTTAGTTTATATAATGTCGGTTATTGTGGACATTTAGTCTATATAATGTCTATTATTGTGGACATTTAGTTTATATAATGTCGGTTATTGTGGACATTTAGTCTGTATAATGTCTATTATTGTGGACATTTAGTCTATATAATGTCTATTATTGTGGACATTTAGTCTATATACTGTCAGTTATTGTGGACATTTAGTCTATATAATGTCTATTATTGTGGACATTTAGTTTATATAATGTCTGTTATTGTGGACATTTAGTCTATATAATGTCTATTATTGTGGACATTTAGTCTATATAATGTCAATTATTGTGGACATTTAGTCTATATAATGTCTATTATTGTGGACATTCAGTCTATAAAATGTCTATTATTGTGGACATTTAGTCTATATAATGTCTATTATTGTGGACATTTAGTCTATATAATGTCAATTATTGTGGACATTTAGTCTATATAATGTCTGTTATTGTGGACATTTAGTCTATATAATGTCTGTTATTGTGGACATTTAGTCTATATAATGTCTGTTATTGTGGACATTTAGTTTATATAATGTCGGTTATTGTGGACATTTAGTCTATATAATGTCTATTATTGTGGACATTTAATTTATATAATGTCGGTTATTGTGGACATTTAGTTTATATAATGTCGGTTATTGTGGACATTTAGTCTATATAATGTCTATTATTGTGGACATTTAGTTTATATAATGTCAGTTATTGTGGACATTTAGTCTATATAATGTCTATTATTGTGGACATTTAGTCTATATAATGTCTATTATTGTGGACATTTAGTTTATATAATGTCTGTTATTGTGGACATTTAGTCTATATAATGTCTATTATTGTGGATATTTAGTCTATATAATGTCTGTTATTGTGGACATTTAGTCTATATAATGTCTATTATTGTGGACATTTAGTCTATATAATGTCTATTATTGTGGACATTTAGTCTATATAATGTCTATTATTGTGGACATTTAGTTTATATAATGTCTGTTATTGTGGACATTTAGTCTATATAATGTCTATTATTGTGGACATTTAGTCTATATAATGTCAATTATTGTGGACATTTAGTCTATATAATGTCTATTATTGTGGACATTTAGTTTATATAATGTCTGTTATTGTGGACATTTAGTCTATATAATGTCTATTATTGTGGACATTTAGTCTATATAATGTCTGTTATTGTGGACATTTAGTCTATATAATGTCTATTATTGTGGACATTTAGTCTATATAATGTCTATTATTGTGGACATTTAGTTTATATAATGTCTATTATTGTGGACATTTAGTCTGTATAATGTCTGTTATTGTGGACATTTAGTTTATATAATGTCTGTTATTGTGGACATTTAGTTTATATAATGTCTATTATTGTGGACATTTAGTTTATATAATGTCTATTATTGTGGACATTTAGTTTATATAATGTCTGTTATTGTGGACATTTAGTTTATATAATGTCTATTATTGTGGACATTTAGTTTATATAATGTCTGTTATTTGGACATTTAGTCTATATAATGTCTGTTATTGTGGACATTTAGTCTATATAATGTCTATTATTGTGGACATTTAGTCTATATAATGTCTATTATTGTGGACATTTAGTTTATATAATGTCTGTTATTGTGGACATTTAGTCTATATAATGTCTATTATTGTGGACATTTAGTCTATATAATGTCAATTATTGTGGACATTATAGTCTATATAATGTCTATTATTGTGGACATTTAGTTCATATAATGTCTGTTATTGTGGACATTTAGTCTATATAATGTCTATTATTGTGGACATTTAGTCTATATAATGTCAATTATTGTGGACATTTAGTCTATATAATGTCTATTATTGTGGACATTTAGTTTATATAATGTCTGTTATTGTGGACATTCAGTCTATATAATGTCTATTATTGTGGACATTTAGTCTATATAATGTCTATTATTGTGGACATTTAGTTTATATAATGTCTGTTATTGTGGACATTTAGTCTATATAATGTCTATTATTGTGGACATTTAGTCTATATAATGTCTGTTATTGTGGACATTTAGTCTATATAATGTCTGTTATTGTGGACATTTAGTCTATATAATGTCTATTATTGTGGACATTTAGTCTATATAATGTCTATTATTGTGGACATTTAGTTTATATAATGTCTATTATTGTGGACATTTAGTCTATATAATGTCTATTATTGTGGACATTTAGTCTATATAATGTCTATTATTGTGGACATTTAGTCTATATAATGTCTGTTATTGTGGACATTTAGTTTATATAATGTCTGTTATTGTGGACATTTAGTCTATATAATGTCTATTATTGTGGACATTTAGTCTATATAATGTCTATTATTGTGGACATTTAGTTTATATAATGTCTATTATTGTGGACATTTAGTCTGTATAATGTCTGTTATTGTGGACATTTAGTTTATATAATGTCTGTTATTGTGGACATTTAGTTTATATAATGTCTATTATTGTGGACATTTAGTTTATATAATGTCTATTATTGTGGACATTTAGTTTATATAATGTCTGTTATTGTGGACATTTAGTTTATATAATGTCGGTTATTGTGGACATTTAGTCTATATAATGTCTATTATTGTGGACATTTAGTTTATATAATGTCAGTTATTGTGGACATTTAGTCTATATAATGTCTATTATTGTGGACATTTAGTCTATATAATGTCAGTTATTGTGGACATTTAGTCTATATAATGTCTATTATTGTGGACATTTAGTTTATATAATGTCTGTTATTGTGGACATTTAGTCTATATAATGTCAATTATTGTGGACATTTAGTCTATATAATGTCTGTTATTGTGGACATTTAGTCTATATAATGTCTATTATTGTGGACATTTAGTTTATATAATGTCTGTTATTGTGGACATTTAGTCTATATAATGTCTGTTATTGTGGACATTTAGTCTATATAATGTCTATTATTGTGGACATTTAGTTTATATAATGTCTGTTATTGTGGACATTTAGTCTATATAATGTCTATTATTGTGGACATTTAGTCTATATAATGTCAATTATTGTGGACATTTAGTCTATATAATGTCTATTATTGTGGACATTTAGTTTATATAATGTCTGTTATTGTGGACATTTAGTCTATATAATGTCTATTATTGTGGACATTTAGTCTATATAATGTCAATTATTGTGGACATTTAGTCTATATAATGTCTATTATTGTGGACATTTAGTTTATATAATGTCTGTTATTGTGGACATTTAGTCTATATAATGTCTATTATTGTGGACATTTAGTCTATATAATGTCTATTATTGTGGACATTTAGTTTATATAATGTCTGTTATTGTGGACATTTAGTCTATATAATGTCTATTATTGTGGACATTTAGTCTGTATAATGTCTGTTATTGTGGACATTTAGTCTATATAATGTCTATTATTGTGGACATTTAGTCTATATAATGTCTATTATTGTGGACATTTAGTTTATATAATGTCTATTATTGTGGACATTTAGTCTGTATAATGTCTGTTATTGTGGACATTTAGTTTATATAATGTCTGTTATTGTGGACATTTAGTTTATATAATGTCTATTATTGTGGACATTTAGTTTATATAATGTCTATTATTGTGGACATTTAGTTTATATAATGTCTGTTATTGTGGACATTTAGTCTATATAATGTCAATTATTGTGGACATTTAGTCTATATAATGTCTGTTATTGTGGACATTTAGTCTATATAATGTCTATTATTGTGGACATTTAGTCTATATAATGTCTATTATTGTGGACATTTAGTTTATATAATGTCTGTTATTGTGGACATTTAGTCTATATAATGTCTGTTATTGTGGACATTTAGTCTATATAATGTCTATTATTGTGGACATTTAGTCTATATAATGTCTATTATTGTGGACATTTAGTTTATATAATGTCTGTTATTGTGGACATTTAGTCTATATAATGTCTATTATTGTGGACATTTAGTCTATATAATGTCAATTATTGTGGACATTATAGTCTATATAATGTCTATTATTGTGGACATTTAGTTCATATAATGTCTGTTATTGTGGACATTTAGTCTATATAATGTCTATTATTGTGGACATTTAGTCTATATAATGTCAATTATTGTGGACATTTAGTCTATATAATGTCTATTATTGTGGACATTTAGTTTATATAATGTCTGTTATTGTGGACATTCAGTCTATATAATGTCTATTATTGTGGACATTTAGTCTATATAATGTCTATTATTGTGGACATTTAGTTTATATAATGTCTGTTATTGTGGACATTTAGTCTATATAATGTCTATTATTGTGGACATTTAGTCTATATAATGTCTGTTATTGTGGACATTTAGTTTATATAATGTCTGTTATTGTGGACATTTAGTCTATATAATGTCTATTATTGTGGACATTTAGTCTATATAATGTCTATTATTGTGGACATTTAGTTTATATAATGTCTATTATTGTGGACATTTAGTCTATATAATGTCTATTATTGTGGACATTTAGTCTATATAATGTCTATTATTGTGGACATTTAGTCTATATAATGTCTGTTATTGTGGACATTTAGTTTATATAATGTCTGTTATTGTGGACATTTAGTCTATATAATGTCTATTATTGTGGACATTTAGTTTATATAATGTCTATTATTGTGGACATTTAGTCTGTATAATGTCTGTTATTGTGGACATTTAGTTTATATAATGTCTGTTATTGTGGACATTTAGTTTATATAATGTCTATTATTGTGGACATTAGTTTATATAATGTCTATTATTGTGGACATTTAGTTTATATAATGTCTGTTATTGTGGACATTTAGTTTATATAATGTCTATTATTGTGGACATTTAGTTTATATAATGTCTGTTATTGTGGACATTTAGTCTATATAATGTCTATTATTGTGGACATTTAGTCTATATAATGTCAATTATTGTGGACATTATAGTCTATATAATGTCTATTATTGTGGACATTTAGTTCATATAATGTCTGTTATTGTGGACATTTAGTCTATATAATGTCTATTATTGTGGACATTTAGTCTATATAATGTCAATTATTGTGGACATTTAGTCTATATAATGTCTATTATTGTGGACATTTAGTTTATATAATGTCTGTTATTGTGGACATTCAGTCTATATAATGTCTATTATTGTGGACATTTAGTCTATATAATGTCTATTATTGTGGACATTTAGTTTATATAATGTCTGTTATTGTGGACATTTAGTCTATATAATGTCTATTATTGTGGACATTTAGTCTATATAATGTCTGTTATTGTGGACATTTAGTTTATATAATGTCTGTTATTGTGGACATTTAGTCTATATAATGTCTATTATTGTGGACATTTAGTCTATATAATGTCTATTATTGTGGACATTTAGTTTATATAATGTCTATTATTGTGGACATTTAGTCTATATAATGTCTATTATTGTGGACATTTAGTCTATATAATGTCTATTATTGTGGACATTTAGTCTATATAATGTCTGTTATTGTGGACATTTAGTTTATATAATGTCTGTTATTGTGGACATTTAGTCTATATAATGTCTGTTATTGTGGACATTTAGTCTATATAATGTCTATTATTGTGGACATTTAGTTTATATAATGTCTATTATTGTGGACATTTAGTCTGTATAATGTCTGTTATTGTGGACATTTAGTTTATATAATGTCTGTTATTGTGGACATTTAGTTTATATAATGTCTATTATTGTGGACATTTAGTTTATATAATGTCTATTATTGTGGACATTTAGTTTATATAATGTCTGTTATTGTGGACATTTAGTTTATATAATGTCTATTATTGTGGACATTTAGTTTATATAATGTCTGTTATTGTGGACATTTAGTTTATATAATGTCTATTATTGTGGACAGAGGCAGTAAATCCAGGTGTAGATTAATGGTCAGGATCTGTCCAGTCAGTCCAGCTGGGATTTACAAGGAGGACAATTAATACTGAACAAACTAGAACTGAAACTATGAATGATGAAAGAGCTGCAGCATCTGAAACTGACCACAGTGAACATGTGACCCAAACAGAACCACAGTGCTGCAGTTTCACAACCACAGTTTGTCTGCTATGGATTGTGATAGGCTCTGTCAACTCAACAGAGATTTTTTTCAGTAAGTTCTTATCTTTATTTTTATTAATAACTAGAAATTTCAGGTGACCCCATTTGAATTCCAGGTGACCCCACGTAGGGTCCTGACCCCAAGGTTGAAAAATACTGGGCTAAAGGGTTAAAGGTGCGGAAGACTTTTGTGACCAGTTTTCCTCAGATCTGTCCATCCTCAGTCCTCTCCTCAGTTTCATTCGTCTGTTCGTCTGTCATTCCTCAGCTGAATCTCTGTCATTACAGTGAACAGTTTCTTAGTTCCATCCACCACAAACAAACCATGTGTTTACATTCAGAACATGGGAGGGAACTCGGGCATCTGAGGAATTTTGTTGCGATGTGCATTGTGGGAAAGGGAGGTTCACGCAGCCGCCTGACAGCAGCAGCGGCAGCGCCACCGTATGATATTATATGGATGAAACAAACACGATGCAGAAACGGCTGAAACACGGAAACGGTTGGAGGAATATGCATAGAGGGAAGGGAGCTCCTGCCGTTTCCGCCTCGTGTCTGTTCCAGCTGCTGCTGTCAGGTGGCTGTGCGAACCTCCCTTTCCCACAATGTACATCGCAACAAAATTCCTAAGATGCCCGAGTTCCCTACTGACTCTGAATGTAAACACATGGTTTGTTTGTGGTGGATGGAACTAAGAAACTGTTCAGCATGAGGAAGGGATTCAGCTGAGGAATGACAGACAGACGAACAGACGAATGAAACTGAGGATCTGACTGAGGATGGACAGATCTGAGGAAAAACTGGTCATGAAAGTCTCCCACACCTTAAGGGAATGTGAGAAAAATAAAGTAAACAAATACATTAAAATGCTTTCCTGACATTATTCTCACAATAATCTGTTTGGCTGAATGGTTTCCACATAACTACAAATGATTCTGATAAACTGAAACCTATTTATCTTGACTGTTTTCTGCAGACTTAAAGCCTGGTGGTAGCTCCATTCTGCAGCCCTGAGCCTTTAGTTGGTTTTATAAGAAGGGATCCAGTGTTGGTGTGCTGTGATGGCAGGCAGCCAGAAGCAGCACAGCCCAGAGCCGGTGTCCAATGACAGGCCTGATTCCAGAGCGTGCACTCACGCCACTATTAAATCATACACGTGTCTGTGCTTATGCCCCTGCAAAAGCTACGCAATCTCCTTTATTTTTTCATAGGTGAATTTTATGGCTCCATATTCACCTTATTTGTATTTCAAGTGCATTTATATTCTGGTAATTAGTCTTATGTTGCAGATGAGGCTCTGCTGAATCGTCTCTAAGGTATAAAACATGAGGCTGTCAGTTTTGGCTCTGTGTAATCAAACCTGAACCAAGTCTCTAAAACTGGCACAAAGGTGGCATGCACACAGGAAACTTTAGAGTGGCTACAGTATTTTGGGCATGACAGTGAATCCCTGATCCAGCAGTCCTGCTTTATAGCTCTGAAAACATGACGTGTAAAGGTTCAAAGTTCCTTAATAATGAAATTAAGTGATTAAGTGATTAGTGATATGTGGTTGTGTTATGTGCTGTATCCACAATCTTCACTTTATGACAAAATAATGACATTGTAACTATACATATGGTCTAAATTAGTAGTCTCATACATATAAATATAAAACTACTTTCTATAACTTATCACATTTGTCATCAAGCCTTTCCACATACCAACCTCTGCACTATTGTTTACAGGTGTAGAACAACAACAACAAAAAACAGAAAAAGAATATTAGAAAAGCTGTACTTCTATTTATGTTGAAGCGGAATTGAAATTCTTTATAAAGAAGTGAGAAATTAATCAAATGTATTGTGTTTGACCTGTAGTACATGTGCAGTTCATTTTGATTAATCCTCCTCTTTAACCCTTTATTAGGTAAGTGACTATTTTTGGTAATTTTTGCACACATTACTAGACAATGACAGCAACAACAACAACAACAACAACAACAATCTCCGGTCCAATGTGGTCTCCAGGGTCTGTCAGGTCCAAAGTGGTCTCCAGGATCTGTCAGGTCCAATGTGGTCTCCAGGATCTGTCAGGTCCAATGTGGTCTCCAGGATCTGTCAGGTCCAATAGGGTCTGTCAGGTCCAATGTGGTCTCCAGGATCTGTCAGGTCCAATAGGGTCTCCAGGGTCTGTCAGGTCCAATAGGGTCTGTCAGGTCCAATGTGGTCTCCAGGGTCTGTCAGGTCCAATAGGGTCTGTCAGGTCCAATGTGGTCTCCAGGATCTGTCAGGTCCAATAGGGTCTCCAGGGTCTGTCAGGTCCAATAGGGTCTGTCAGGTCCAATGTGGTCTCCAGGATCTGTCAGGTCCAGTGTGGTCTCCAGGATCTGTCAGGTCCAATAGGGTCTCCAGGGTCTGTCAGGTCCAATAGGGTCTGTCAGGTCCAATGTGGTCTCCAGAGTCTGTCATGTCCACCTCTAATGGAACTAATGTAAGGACTGATGTTCAAAGGGGTCATGTGGATGTGGACAGGGGTCTGGACCAGCACACATGGGGGTCTAATGGGACAGGGGTCTGGACCAGCACACATGGGGGTCTAATGGGACAGGGGTCTGGACCAGCACACATGGGGGTCTAATGGGACAGGGGTCTGGACCAGCACACATGGGGGTCTAATGGGACAGGGGTCTGGACCAGCACACATGGGGGTCTAAGGTTCTAAAATACATGTTCCTTTCACCTTACATGTGTTTTTCTTGTATTTTATAAATACTTCTGAGATTTATTTATTTGTTTATCTTTTTGTTGGCCTCTTTCGTATAAGGAACCAAATATGGTCATGTCACTGACTTTGATTTTCTACATAATAAAAAATTTTGAAAAATTTCACAAAAGTAACAATGTCTTATTATCTCCTCCAATAACACACTAAGGTTGAATTTTTGCATTTCAGAGTATTTCTATGAGTGACCTATAAAGAGGAAAAAGGTGATTTAATATTGCAGAAAAAATAAAGCCTTCATTGAGTCAAGTTTCAACACATAAAGACCCAGTGCTACTTTTATGGCCATTCCAAAATAGTTTTTTCCTCTATATTTAACTTTTCTTAAGTGATTTATCACCATTTATTATGACATTATCCTCTGTAGTTTTGCATTTTTTCAGTTAACATCATCTATTTTCCTATACTTAATTTACTGATCATGTGGATGTTCATAAAAGCTCAGGTTAAAGTTGATGGTTATTACATCAAAAACAGAGAATAGTGAAGAAAAAGTGACTTTTTCTGTAAAATCTCTCATTAACTGAACATAATCCCAGTGTGTCCATCCACTGTCACTGATCCAACTCCATGGGTTTGACTGGGGAAATAATGTTGGAGAAGATGACGGTGTTTCCACAGTTATTACGGAGCCTCTGAACGTCCAACTGGATCATATCGGATGACCATGAAAGATGAAGAATTGTACTTTACAACAATCATTTACATGTATTGATAGGATTAATGGATCAACAGATATTAAACAGCTTAGATCAGTAGATGATTTTGGTAGATGGTGGATGTTTGGGTCTTTGTGGGTTAACATATGTTGTCTTTAAAGTGAAAGTAAACCTCACATTTACATATACAGTTGCGGAAAAAACTTATTAAACCAGATAGATTTTTTTTTTTGCTTGAATTAGGCAAAAAAAATCTTTAATTAAGAAAAAAAAAATTTAATTAAGTAAAAAAAAAATAAAAATCTGCCAGTGGAACAAGTGAAAATTATCTTGGTAAGATTTCTTGAAATAGGATTTTCAAGATCTATTGTCTCAAAATAAGTCCATATATCTCAGTGAGAAGTTCCTCTTTCGGTGATTCTGTCTTATTCTAAGTGTGATGACATATTTGGAGTAGAAATAAAAAACTGGACCTGTTCATCTGTGGAGTTTAGTCTGAACCCACTGAACACACATGGACTGTACCATGTCTGTGACGCGGGGGTGAAGCTGTGAACTCACACTCAACTGCACGGAGGAGGAAAAAACACTAAACACCGCATTTCACCGATACGTCTGAGACATTTCCACCACACTTAAACTAAGAACAGCGGCGTAGTTCTGGTGGAACTCCTTTCGTCCAGAGCTGACCGTAAAATACCGTGTCTAAAAGTCGGGCTCGGTCCCCGGATGGCAGAATGTAGTAGAACAGTCCAGTAGGCAGGAGAGTGGACCAACCCAAATACGCACAGTTAGCAAACATCAAACAACAGCGGCCACAGCACTGAGCTAAACAAGCTAACCTGTCCAGGTGCACAATGTGAACAGGTGAACCTGGAGAAGACTGTCCCAAACACATGACAAGGAACTGTGGTTATGGTGAGGACACACCATGGCATCTGAGCCAAGGTAAACACACACACACACACACACACACAGCCGAGGCTAACAGCTAGCATCCTGAGCTAGCACGACTGGAAACTACCGGTAATTAGCCTGATAGGAGTTAGCCTCCTCACCTGTAGGAACACTGAGTAAAGTACGAAAACTGCCTCAAACTTTGTCAGAGTGTCAGATAGAAAACAGTGCGGACTGTGTGACTGGTGTGTGGAGAAAGTTTAGGAACGGACAGGAGTTGTTTATAGCTGGACGTGGACAGCGGTATAAGGTGGAATCAGCTGGAAAGAGCAGTCTGTGATGAGAAACAGTCTGTGATGAGAAACAGTCTGTGATTGGAAACAGTCTGTGATTAGAAACAGTCTGTGATGAGAAACAGTCTGTGATTGGAAACAGTCTGTCATGAGAAAGTCTGTGATTGGAAACAGTCTGTGATTGGAAACAGTCTGTGATTAGAAACAGTCTGTGATGAGAAACAGTCTGTGATTGGAAACAGTCTGTGATGAGAAACAGTCTGTGATTGGAAACAGTCTGTGATTAGAAACAGTCTGTGATGAGAAACAGTCTGTGATTGGAAACAGTCTGTCATTAGAAACAGTCTGTGATTGGAAACAGTCTGTGATTGGAAACAGTCTGTGATGAGAAACAGTCTGTGATTAGAAACAGTCTGTGATGAGAAACAGTCTGTGATTAGAAACAGTCTGTGATGAGAAACAGTCTGTGATTGGAAACAGTCTGTCATTAGAAACAGTCTGTGATTGGAAACAGTCTGTGATTGGAAACAGTCTGTGACTGGAAACAGTCTGTGACTGGAAACAGTCTGTGATTAGAAACAGTCTGTGATTGGAAACAGTTTGTGATTGGAAACAGTCTGTGATTGGAAACGGTCTGTGATTGGAAACGGTCTGTGACTGGAAACAGTCTGTGTGATTGGAAACAGTCTGTGTGATTAGAAACAGTCTGTATTTAGAAGCAGTCTGTATTTAGAAGCAGTCTGTGATTAGAAACTGTCTGTGATTAGAAACAGTCTGTGATTGGAAACAGTCTGTGATTGGAAACAGTCTGTGACTGGAAACAGTCTGTGTGATTAGAAACAGTCTGTGATGAGAAACAGTCTGTGATTAGAAACAGTCTGTGATGAGAAACAGTCTGTGATTGGAAACAGTCTGTCATTAGAAACAGTCTGTGATTGGAAACAGTCTGTGATTGGAAACAGTCTGTGACTGGAAACAGTCTGTGACTGGAAACAGTCTGTGATTAGAAACAGTCTGTGATTGGAAACAGTTTGTGATTGGAAACAGTCTGTGATTGGAAACGGTCTGTGATTGGAAACGGTCTGTGACTGGAAACAGTCTGTGTGATTGGAAACAGTCTGTGTGATTAGAAACAGTCTGTATTTAGAAGCAGTCTGTATTTAGAAGCAGTCTGTGATTAGAAACTGTCTGTGATTAGAAACAGTCTGTGATTGGAAACAGTCTGTGATTGGAAACAGTCTGTGACTGGAAACAGTCTGTGTGATTAGAAACAGTCTGTATTTAGAAGCAGTCTGTGATTAGAAACTGTCTGTGATTAGAAACAGTCTGTGATTAGAAATAGTCTGTGACTGGAAACAGTCTGTGATTGGAAACAGTCTGTATTTAGAAACAGTCTGTCACTGGAAACAGTCTGTGTGATTAGAAACAGTCTGTGTGATTGGAAATGGTCTGTGATTGGAAACAGTCTGTGATTGGAAACAGTCTGTGATTGGAAACAGTCTGTATTTAGAAGCAGTCTGTGATTAGAAACTGTCTGTGATTAGAAACAGTTTGTGATTGGAAACAGTCTGTGATTAGAAACAGTCTGTGATAGGAAACAGTCTGTGATTAGAAACAGTCTGTGATTGGAAACAGTCTGATTGGAAACAGTCTGTGATTATAAACAGTCTGTGACTGGAAACAGTCTGTGATGAGAAACAGTCTGTGATTAGAAACAGTCTGTGATTAGAAACAGTCTGTGATTGGAAACAGTTTGTGATTGGAAACAGTCTGTGATTGGAAACAGTCTGTGACTGGAAACAGTCTGTGTGATTAGAAACAGTCTGTATTTAGAAGCAGTCTGTGATTAGAAACTGTCTGTGATTAGAAACAGTCTGTGATTGGAAACAGTCTGATTGGAAACAGTCTGTGATTAGAAATAGTCTGTGACTGGAAACAGTCTGTGATTGGAAACAGTCTGTATTTAGAAACAGTCTGTCACTGGAAACAGTCTGTGTGATTAGAAACAGTCTGTGTGATTGGAAATGGTCTGTGATTGGAAACAGTCTGTGATTGGAAACAGTCTGTATTTAGAAACAGTCTGTGTGATTGGAAACAGTCTGTGTGATTAGAAACAGTCTGTGATTGGAAACGGTCTGTGATTGGAAACAGTCTGTGATTGGAAACAGTCTATATTTAGAAACAGTCTGTGACTGGAAACAGTCTGTGTTATTAGAAACAGTCTGTGATTGGAAACAGTCTGCGATTAGAAACAGTCTGTGACTGGAAACAGTCTGTATGATTAGAAACAGTCTGTGATTGGAAACAATCTGTATTTAGAAACAGTCTGTGATTGGAAACAGTCTGTGATTAGAAACAGTCTGTGATTGGAAACAGTCTGTATTTAGAAACAGTCTGTGATTGGAAACAGTCTGTGTGATTAGAAACGGTCTGTGATTGGAAACAGTCTGCGATTAGAAACAGTCTGTGACTGGAAACAGTCTGTATGATTAGAAACAGTCTGTGATTGGAAACAATCTGTATTTAGAAACAGTCTGTGATTGGAAACAGTCTGTGATTAGAAACAGTCTGTGATTGGAAACAGTCTGTATTTAGAAACAGTCTGTGACTGGAAACAGTCTGTGTGATTGGAAACAGTCTGTGATTGGAAACGGTCTGTGATTGAAAACAGTCTGTGATTAGAAACAGTCTGTGATTGGAAACAGTCTGTGACTGGAAACAGTCTGTGTGATTGGAAACAGTCTGTGATTAGAAACGGTCTGTGATTGGAAACAGTCTGTGATTAGAAACAGTCTGTGATTGGAAACAGTCTGTGATTGGAAACAGCTGCTCGTCAACTCCACACTGTTTATACAAAGTGTGTGTGCATTGACACGGTGAAGTTTTCAGGCTGTAGTATGGCCTGCTCACGTTTCATCCTGTAACCTCAGTGGGTTTGCTGGATAACTCACGACAGACAGACTTTGGATTAGTTTGTTTTTGGCTTAAAATCCACCTCGAACACATGACATTAAGAAAAGGAGCAAATGTTTCCAGTCGGGGACAAACTGTTAACAGTAGTCAGTAAATCTCTCAATGTTTCAACAGTTTTAAAGCAAACCTTCTACAATATAAGTTCACCTCCTCAGACCCAGCTTTGGGTTTTCTGTTCACGTTTGTGGACAAGACTTTCACAACTTTATACAACAAGAAGAACAGAAAACTGTCCACCACAAAGGAGATTCCATAAAAAATTTTAAAAACTGCATCTGAAAAAACTGTTGCATCATGATGTTTCCACTATAGGTACTTATTTAATAAAAAACATAAAAAAGCTTGTACTTTGCTGACATTTCCTGGGTCTGAGGAGGTTAAATTTTTGTGCAACAGTGTTCAGTAAAATAGCAGCTACAGATTTATGTAGACAACTGACTCCCTGATGAGGCGGTGCCACATTTATGGATATTTAACAGATTCATTAAAACATGGAGTCCTGCTTTGTTTTTAAGTTAAAGTAACAAAAACGTAGCTCATTTATTCACTATGTGCAGTCATACAACAATGATATCTACTGCCAAAACAACTGACTGGGTAATTCTGAGACAATAGCATTGATTTTTCTTCAATGTCTCTTGAATAGTAGTATTTGCGTATGAGCATGTTTGACTGATATTGTTGCATGAATGTTAATTTAATGATTCTCTCTTGAGCAAATAAAATAGTACCTACCAAATCGTAGATATTGACTTTAATTATTGCACTGCTTATTTCACATTCTAAACATAATCTATGGTCATTTTTTAACACTGGCATTGTCTTTTTTACTCACCTGTCTTATACTTTATTCTTGAATGTTTAATTGATGTGTGTAACTTGTGTGAGCACCTTACAGAATGTAAAACCAAATTCCGTTGCACTGTACAAAGGTATTTTGCAATGACATTCTATTCTATGTTAAGGTGGATTTGTTTCCTTTTCTTACAAGTTTCAGGACTCAGTATTAACAAATGCAAGTACATTTTTCATGCAGTTGCAATGTATTGATCTTCTGACTGTGTGTTCATCTTGGTCGTGGTGTTTGCTTCATATTTTTTCCCATAGATTTGGCTAGTTATGTTTTTCTAAATAATGTGTTGTGTTTTTTTTTTATTTTATAATGACCAGACTGATCTTAAGTTCATATTTTAAAAAGGCACTACATATTACTTTGTAAAGTTTGAGTAT
The DNA here is from genome assembly GCF_902148855.1 of Sphaeramia orbicularis. Taxonomy (NCBI): domain Eukaryota; kingdom Metazoa; phylum Chordata; class Actinopteri; order Kurtiformes; family Apogonidae; genus Sphaeramia; species Sphaeramia orbicularis. Next base: position 3,650,697 of record NC_043968.1, read on the forward strand.
GTGTTTCTTCTTGGATTCAGTACTGCTTTCTTGTATAGTAAAAGCTGACTCATGTCACATTTTACTCCATGTTTTATAAGGTGTAGCCTAGTGTTTTTTATAGTACATGACTGCACACAGAGCAGTCCAACCAATGGATTAATGATTAAAGATCAATGTGAAATCACTTCTAAGTGCCAGTTCAGGAAAGGTTTGTTCTGTTCTTCAAAAATAATTAGAGCCCATGTTGTTCTCAAAAGCATTTCCTTATATTTCATTACATGTATAGGGCGGTCATGACAACAAAATTATATTTAACTAAATAATACCACTGATGTAAGCCTAATAACAGTTTATTCATATACACATATACAAGTGTCATTTATTGGTATTGAAGAGTGGTACACAAACTGTGTTTTTTTTTTTTTGTTTGTTTTGTTTTTTTTTACCTTGTAGGCTCAACGAAGACATAAATAAGCTAAAAATACAATACTCCAAATTTGGCTGCTGAAAAATTTGAGAAATTACTCAGCTACAGATAGGTACCAATAACAATAAAGCAGAAACTACACCATTAAATAAAAGATATCCAATCAAATAGTAACTGTATGGTATGTAAACAATGATGGAAATACTGCTATTCAGTAGTTTGATGTAGTTGTTTTTTTTGCAGTTTAATGGAGGCAATCATCAAGTTTCTGCAAAACAATTATGGTTTAATGGAAATGAGGCAATTGTTGAACCTCTTATATGTTGACAGAACTTCCAAACATAAATGTACTGTTGCATTTGATACCAGAGCTTTGGAACACAGTTATTGTTTGCTTTTTGTGGAGGTCCTAGTGTGTGTGTGTGTGTGTGTGTGTGTGTGTGTCCGTCCCCGTCCTCATGGGTAATACTGATGTGGGCTCTCTGTCTCTGACTGGGCACTGCCAGTCTGGGCTCAGTATTTTTGGCCAGTGTCTGTGCCACATTAATGAGTAAGTGCTCATCTGTTTGGCTCAGTCCCAAATCTGTACTGCTTCACTGGTTGTCATGGAAACTTCCCATTGGGGCTGATGTCTGCAAAATGATCAGCAGCACTTTATTTTGGGAAGAAAACTACTAGAATGCACACAGAAATGCACAGTTTTTCAGCACGCTATTTGTGTCTGTGATGGTAACCGAGACCCGAGTCCAGGGGGCCGGCTGATGTTCAACATTATAATTACCTTTAATAACCCATGTCTTTTACTTTGCCACTGGCATCATATCAGGACTGGCAGTCATAATCATCCATTTGATGTCTGTATGGGCTGCGTGTCATCTTTGGGGATTAGAGAGCGCAGATGTGAATGTTGTGGGGAATCCTCATGGCGTCTGTGGGTCTAAAATTACACTTGTCTGTATTTATAATGGGCACTGTCCTCTCCCATTAGACACTGCAGCTCGAACCCCTTGGGTAGGTAAGTCTGTGATAAGATGTCCTAAATTTACAATTTCTAAATTTGTTGGTACTCTCAACCTAAGGCTATGGTCGGTTACATGAGTTTTATCTTGAAGTCTGCGGTTTGTAAGAGTCTAAAATATGGATCAAAATCATTGAAACTGAGACAAACGGTTCAAAGATGTGAATCTGCTGCTTTCTTGTGTAATTGATGTTAAGGCAAACTGTTTGTTGGTGTTATATTTGTTTTAGTATGGCAGGCAATTATTCTTACTGTGACATTGAAGTTGGCAGTAGAGTTAAGTGTTATGTCGGCAATTTATGGTTTTCATTAAAGATGTACTGCGCTTTATATTGCCCCACAGTGAGGAAAGGAACCTTCTTCGCCTCCGAGCATGGGAACAGCGGAACCAGGAGACAGGCCAAGCCAAAGAACTCAGCCTAGTGAATGTGCCACTCTTTGGGGAACCATACAAGGTAAAGATTCACACAACAGGAGTGAAACAAGGGGCCTCATGCAGCAACATTCTATGAATTTTCTCTTATATTTCTCATTTTTTCATTAAGAGAAAAAAAAAGTTTTTCTCTTAAAAAATAAGAGGATTCAATTCTGGGTGCACCAAACCAGGGCTGTCAAACTCATTTTAGTTCAGGGGCCACATTCAGCCCAATATGATGTGAAGTGGGCCGGTCCAGTAAAATAATAACAATGAAAAAGTAAACATTACACATGTAAACATTACATTATGAAAATGTTTACATCTTTAAAGTTTCCTTCACAATATGAATAGCATGAACAACCTGAAATGTCTTCAGAAAAATAAGTGTAATTTTAGCAATATTCTGCCTCAGTTTATCATTTACACATGTGCATTACAACTTACAGATCACGGTGGATCTGCAAATACACAAAACATTTAGTAACAGGAAGAATATTGATTTTAAAAAAAAAAGGCACTTTTCTTAATATTTCAGGTTGTTCATATTTGTTCAGATTATTCATGTGTTTTGTTAAAGGATAGTTTGTAAATGTAAACATTTTCATGTAATTTTACTTTTTTAACCTAAAACACACAGCAAGCAGCAAGAAGGTTCTGGGTTCGATTCCAACACCAGTCGACGGGGGGTGGGACCTTTCTGTGTGGAGTTTGCATGTTCTCCTCGTGTCTGCGTGGGTTCTCTCTGGTACTCCGGCTTCCTCCCACCATCCAAACACATGCACTAATAGGTTAATTGGTTAATCTAAATTGCCCATAGGTGTGAATGTGAGAGTGATTGTGTGTCTCTATATGTTCAGCCCTGAGATGAACTGGCGACTTGTCCAGGGTGAACCCCGCCTTCACCCCTATGTAGCTGGGATAGGCTCCAAGAGACCCCCGTGACCCTAGAGGGTAAAGTGGGTTCAGAAAATGAATGAATGAATGAACCTAAAACAAAGACAGAAATCGGGGTTGTCATTATTTATAGGTTATTATTTTAGTATTTTCCTGGTACGATCCACTTAAGATCAAATTGGTCTGTATGTAAAACCTGAACTAAAATGATTTTGACATCCTCGATTGTTAGTATATTTATATATCACAAATTCATCCCAGGGGCTGCATTGGACCTTTTTAGCGGGCCGGTGCACCAAACGTTTCCTATCGTCCAAATCTGATCTTACCCAGGTGTGCTGAATGTTGAATCTCACTCGATCATAAATGGAAAGGAGTGGCCAATCATTTGTAATTAGCATATGTGACGCCCACTAAACACCATAAAAGGACAGGTTTTGTGCTGTGTGCAACAGCTGACTTTGGGTCAGCAATTTCAGAGATGTCACCAAAAAAGGGCAGGAAGAAAAAGAAACAAAGGAAACATGTCATCTTTCAGACTGTCAGTGTTACAGGAACAGCAAAAACGCAACAGTGGCAACTCGTATGTGATGCTGTAAATGTTGAGTCAGTAGAGGGATGCACAGTGACAGAGATAACGAGAAAGTGGTTTGATTTTAAAAATAATCTGACGTGTTCTCTAGAGTTTTGCAGGTAAAAGGACTAAAAAAGGGGATCAGTCAGTCCCATCAGATTGTCTTGGAGAGTGAAAATTTATGGTGCCCCATCTTGCAGGGAAAAAATATATTTATGTACGATTATAGCTTAAAGGCAAACAAACATGGATGGATGACATCTTCATCAGCATCTGAATGAAGGCTGACTGGTTACTGATTATGCTCAAAAGTTAAAAAAAAATACATTTTTTCACTGGAAGCCAGTAGGACTGTTAGAAAATATTGGTTCTGCAATATTTAGGTATAGATATTTAGATATTTCATTTCATAATACTGTGTCGATATTTTTAGGTAGTTATTCAAATGCAGATATGGTGGAGGTTCATTTTTTGTTTTTTGTTTTTCTTTATTGTTTATATCTTCTTATTATTTAACACTGTTTTATTAAATAATGGTAATTTGAATCATCCTAAAAGCACTTTTTACTGTCTGAGAGGTAGATGTTAGTTCCTTTGTTTGGGATTGCACAAAAATAATGTTCTGATGTTAGTTGTGAACTAATAGAATCTGAACATTTGAACAGGATCTGAAACTGCATTGTCTGTAAAACAGAATTTCAGTTTGAACACAGTTGGAACATTTGGTGATAGAACATTAGATCCTGTTGGGATCAAATAAAAATGTGTTTAGTGTTTGTGCAGATTTCTGCTGTAATTCAGTTCTTTGAGGAATTAATCATTTTTTAAAAAGAAACAAAAAATTGCCTTTTTAACAGTATCATGATATATGGTGATATATCATATCGTGATCCTAGTATTGTGATTTGTATCGTATCCCCAGATTCTTGCCAATACACAGCCCTACAAGCCAGAGGACCATAGCTTTTTTTTCCTTTCCAAGAAAATCTGAAAGGATCCCACTCTTTATTTATTTATTTATTTATTTATGGGTGAAAACACAAATCTATATAAAAAAAAATCTATGGATACTAACAAAATAAGAAAATATGTGGGACATGAATAAAAATAAGAGAAAATGTGTTCATATATGGTTTCTTGCATGAGGCCTAATGTGTGCATGGACGCTGCTTTAATAGTTCTGGGCCCTTATATATCTTTTATTCAACTTTTCCATCAAGGTGGTTCCATTACTGGTTTGGGGCCACCACCTGATCTCTAAACCAGCTCTTTAGGTCATTTGGGTGCTTTATATTCTTCTTTATGTATGGATCCAAGGAGAAAATTAGCATGAATTTAAAGTAGACAAACATGAACAAAAGTGAAGGTTAATTCTGAACAGGAAGTGGATTTCAAACTGGACTCAAAATTTCAGAATAACACAAGTAGGGGTGGTTGGGTTCATCCCGTAACTTGTGAACTTGTTTCTGCCACATGATGTTCTTCCAGTCAACTCTCCAGAAACATGCTTTGGCCCAGCGCTGTGGGAGGAACCTGGTTTCTCAGCAGATTACCTGGACTGAGCGCGAGCAACAAACGTTAGATCAGAAGCCTTCAGTTTGAGGAGCTGTCCTCAAAAACAAGTCCTGTATGTGTTTCTACCAGGACTTTGAGACCGGGTTGGGTTTAATCTTACACATTCAGTCTCAGCTCTACTTTATTTATAAAGCACTTTAACCATTTTTTCAGGCAAGTGACTATTTTTGGTCATTTCTGCCTACATTACAAGCCAGTGACAACAACAGTTGCAGTGAGGACAGTGAGTCAACAATCTCAGGTCCAATGTGGTCTACAGGGTCTGTCAGATCCACTGTGGTCTACAGGGTCTGTCAGGTCCACTGTGGTCTACAGGGTCTGTCGGGTCCAATGTGGTCTACAGGGTCTGTCAGGTCCACTGTGGTCTACAGGGTCTGTCGGGTCCAATGTGGTCTCCAGGGTCTGTTAGGTCCAATGTGGTCTCCAGGGTCTGTCAGGTCCACTGTGGTCTACAGGGTCTGTCAGGTCCACTGTGGTCTACAGGGTCTGTCAGGTCCACTGTGGTCTCCAGGATCTGTCAGGTCCAATGTGGTCTCCAGGGTCTGTCAGGTCCAATGTGGTCTCCAGGGTCTGTCAGGTCCAATGTGGTCTCCAGGGTCTGTCAGGTCCAATGTGGTCTCCAGGATCTGTCAGGTCCAATGTGGTCTCCAGGGTCTGTCAGGTCCAATGTGGTCTCCAGGGTCTGTCAGGTCCAATGTGGTCTCCAGGGTCTGTCAGGTCCACTGTGGTCTCCAGGGTCTGTCAGGTCCACTGTGGTCTCCAGGATCTGTCAGGTCCAATGTGGTCTCCAGGGTCTGTCAGGTCCAATGTGGTCTCCAGGGTCTGTCAGATCCACCTGTGCATGAACAGTGAGTGTACCTGCTTTGTTAGGTACCATGATGTAATCAATCAATCAGTCAATCAAAGTTTATTTATATAGCGCTTTCCAACAACATAAAGAAGACCAAAGTGCTTTACATCTAAAAGCATGATTAAATCATGATGGCAACAGTTTAATCAAATACTATAAAAATGCATAAAACAATAAGACAACACTGATTAAAAAATCCAACAGATTTATGGTAATGGTACTAATGTAAGGAATGATCTGACGTCTGGCTCACGTGCACTGCAGCAGTCTAAGCCAGCTGTGATCAAATCGTACACATTAATCTCACACTTGGCTGTTTTTACATGTGTACAGAGTAAACTAATGTAGAGCCGCAACCGATTAATTGATTAGGTGCTTGAAGCTAATGCAAAAATTCACGATTCAATTAATTGACTCGAATTGATTGAAGAGAAATATTCTATGTCAGTTTTCCTGAATTGAAGTCACTTTGTGCGTCACAATAAGCGTCCATGTGAAACACAACAGTGGAACCAATATTTAACAGCAGAGAAATGAAGGAAACAAAGCTGAAGATTCAGGACAATTATGGTTGAATGATGTTTGCGGATCACTTTGAGCTGATTAATTGTTTCAGCTCTAAACTAATGCTTGTGTACTGCATCAACCATTTTCTATAAAATGACTAGACTGTTTCAAGTTTTAGCTTTGTCACATTATTCAGATTTCTTGAGGCACTTTTGGTTATAATTTCTAAAATCGTAAAACATCTCGTAGGAATTCAGATTGTCACAAATACAATTGCGATTGCTCAATTATTTTTTTGTGACTGAAAACAAAACGGCGGTGCTCTAGTTTCAAAGCCACTGTTAAACTTCCTTGAATAAAGTGCAGTATGAAAAAAATAGTAAAAATAAATTTGGGTGAAAATGTCTGATCTTTGAATTTCAAGGCCTAATGAATGTCTTCCTTGTCTACTATTTTGTAAGGAAAATGGTACATGTTGTTTCCCACTGAGGAATTGTTTTCTTTATGTTTGCGTAACAGTTTTTTGGGTCTGTTTGGAGTCATGGAAGTGTTCTCAAACATCTACCTCCTTTTTTTCCCCTCTCTTTTTTTAGACGACTAAGGGGGATGAACTTTCCGATCGAATCCGGAGGATGCTGGGCAGTTATGAGGACAACTGCACCGTTGAGCCGTTATCGTTTCCTACATATGAAACCTTACCGCAGTCAGATCAGGTCCAGTCCAACGCTGAAAAATCCTCTAAACCTCCATTCCATAACCAGGTCTGTTGCACGTCCACTCAAAGCCAAAAAGGCCCCACTAGTAACGCTTGCCCCACTCAGCCCACAAGGACTCCTGCCCTTTCCTCTCCCATTCACCAGGAGCATTTGTCAAAGGTCCCCGTTAACCACGGTCAGGACAGCCAGTTCAACCGCTCGACTTATCAACAGCCCAAGAGCGACGCCTTCTCAGATCTGCGGGAGCCTGTCAACCTTTCCCAGGAAAAGCCAGCTGAGTCTCCCGATGCTAAGCCTCCACCTTTCCTACATTCCAGTGACCATAATAAGACTGAGCCCAAAGACATGCACGCCAACACATTTGAAAGGCATCAAGGGTCCGCAGAGTACCCGCCCGACTCTGCCAGCACCACAGACGCCTCTGTCGCCAACCTCACACAGGCCTCTAAAGATGTGTCTCCCCCACACTCCAAGAATATTTGCGCTCGACCCTCCCAAACGTTCCCTCCTCCTCTGTCCGCCAAGCAGCCCAGCGCCGCCATGACCAAGAAGCCCACAGCCTATGTGCGACCTATGGATGGTCAGGACCAGGTCATCGGCGAGTCACCTGAGCTAAAGCCTTCGCCAGAGCCCTATGCACCTCTACCAGAGATAACGCTCAACAAATCAAACCAGGGAAAAAAGAAGATACTGCCGCAGTACCTGGAGGTAAGCGTAGCATTAACATCTCAATAATAGTTGCATGATGAGATGTCTTAGTCTGGAATAATCAATCAATAAATAGAAGTAGAGTGGTAGGATTTTTAAAATTCATATAAAATTTGAACTTTGACCTACTTTTCCCAGTATGTAATCAGATCTACTCTGGGTCACTGGCAATCTATAAACCCAGTTTGGTATGAATTCAACCAATAGTTTTGCTGCTAAAGTGTTAACAAAGAAACAAAAATACCATACCAAAATCAATACCCCTTGCCTCCCCTTCGAGGGGTGCGGTAATAATACCTGGTTATACACTGGTGCCAATAAAGCTGGAATAATTTTGTTTTCAGACACATTCCTCTTTCTTTTTATTCCTATTTATACACATCCGTAATCACCTTTGCCCTGGTACAGTGAGTACACACTGAGTCCCAGTTACTCTTTATCTATTGAAAATAAACCACATTGTCACAATCAATTCATGAGAAGAGGTAAAAATATTTTATTTTAACTTTAAGGGCAACGGTGTAGTCAGTTCATAACTGCATTCATGTTACCACGTTTATCCTGTCAGTGTATAATGGGAGGGTATGTAGTGTCTGTACATCCATCTGCCATTAACATTTTGCGTTTTGCATGACCGGAAAATCATTCACCATTATTTGCTCTAAAATTCAATCATTTCGCTTCCAGAGCTAAACTAGGAAAGCTTTTGTTATTGTTCCAATAAATTACTTGTAAACTATTCATCTCTGTCATTGGGCAAACTCAAAGAAACCAGTCAACCCCTCTTACAAGTACAACATTTCATTTTTTTCAGGGCTTTGGGGATGCACCATCCTCTGATGGCTCTAGTTCAGTTCAGATATTGCACTGATTTTTATTTATTTATTATTTTTTTTTAATATTTAAAAGGCTATAGTTAGTTTTGTCTTGTTACTGTCTTTAGAAATGTTCCCTCAGTCTTAATTGTGTTTTTTTCTTACTTTGAGGAAAGGACTTAGATGCGGTTGTGGGATTGATATGCGATATTGTAGCCACTGCGTTATTAATATACATCAGTGTATCTTGTAAACACACTGTAAAGACTGTTTTCCACCGTGCAACGTGACAGTTGTTACAGTGTGTCTTATTCAGGTGCAGTGTACGGTATATATTGCAAGTGTCCTATTGTGTGTTTTGTCTATATGCATGTGTGTTCGACCTCAACTGACTGCGATAACTTCCCCCCTGGGTTTGGCAGAACAATAAATGAGCTTTGTCACCAAGTTATGTAACTGCTCTGGGGGCCTGTTCACTCTGACCTTATCTCAAACACTGCCAGTTCAGAAGGAAAAACTGAAAGGGAGCAGAAAAAAAAGTCTGTTTACTCATTCCCTCAGTGTATTTATCTGATTTTGTGCTGGCCTATGCAGCTTTCTCATTTTGTATTCATTCATCCAGTGTTGGAGCTTGTGGAGCCGATGGCGTTTCAAATGTCTTGTTCACTCTTTTAAATGTATTAATACTGTCTTTAAAACACTTAATGAGCTTAATCTGATTCTTCTCTGGAAGTAGATGTATGTGTAAGAGGGTAAAGTATGGTTTTACTGACCTCTGGTACCACATCAGCAAAGTGTTTATGAATGACTTTAGGAGGAAGGCAGATTTTTCAGATGGCTGATTCACTGTTTTTTAATAAACTTGTCATAATATCTTTATATTTCTGCAGACAAAGACAACTGAAGTTCACTGTGTGGAAGACATCTTAAGGGTAAGTCCGAAAATTCAGGATTTAACTGTACTCTACCCGCTGCTTCTAATGAGACTGGATGAGGTAAATATGTGTCACTGTGCAAAAGGATTGTTGTTTTGGCAGGTTATAATGACCATACACTTAGTCTCTGTATCAACATATAACCAAAGTATATGGGAAATATGGAAACGGCAATCAGACACATTTTAGGGGGAAAAAAAAACAGAAAAAAAGTGTCACATGTATGCTGTGATTACAACTCAAAAAGCAAGGCTAAATGTGGCTAATATGTAGCATCCATTTCCCTATCCTCACAAAATCGGCTTTTAATGTCTCCATCATTGGATTTAAGGCACCTTGGCCAACAGGCTGAGATGTTGACTGTATTTTTATTTTTGTTTCTGTAGTCATAGAAGGTACTCTACATCGCAGCATTTCCCTGACAATCATATTAACTTAAGCAACTACTGATACTCATGTTTGTACATATTCTTGCATATTTGCACAACAGTACTCAATGTCTTACTGCCATGACAGTACTCTGTATCTTGCACAATAAAACTTTTTTTTTTTTGCACTTTGATACACTTACTCTTTCCACAGAGTAATCCCTTTATTTTATTGGACCTATATATTTGTCCTTGCTTAGTGTACAGTTTATTTCTTTTACTTACTTTTAGTTTAAACTGTTTTGATTGTACATTTTATTTCATAACCTCCGCCAGGAGGTAGTGTGATCGCTTTGCTTTGCTTTGTGTGCGTGTTTGTTTGTTAGCAAGATAACTCAAAAAGTTATGGATGGATTTTCATGAAATTTTCAGGAAATGTTGATACTGGCACAAGGAAGAAATGATTAAATTTTGTTGGTGATCGGGGGGGGTCAGATCTGTCTTGGTGGAGGTCTGCGCTCTCTGAGTGCTTTTCTTGTTATAGTTTGGTTTTATTGTTTGCTTTAGTTGTGTGAAGGGCACTCACAAAGTAAGAATAATCTTCTTGAATTTTCAATAAAATGTTAGTTTTTGAGGTTTATAACAGTCTTCTTTGAGCCGGATACATTTTTAGACAGATTTATCTGCTGTAGGTTTTCGGTATATTTTTAATTCTCTATTTCTCTACCTAATTTTCTGTCTTCTGTACAACTGTATCTGTGACATGGAGGCATAAATTGTCCAATAATTCGGAATAGCCTATAGAATGTATTATATAGGCTGAGCTGCCAGTCAATACGGTAATAAATTAATGCATACCTCTCTAACATTTTTTCCCTTCATAGGAAATGACCCACTCGTGGCCTCCTCTCCTTACAACGATACACACACCTTGCACAGATGAACCCTCCAAGTCTCCATTCCCAGCCAAAGTAAGGGATTACTCATGTCGGTCTTGATTTAATGCCCCCAGTTGTACATTGGCTTTGTTGCCACTTGTGGTATGTTAAGAACACTGCAGCTGCACAGTTATCAGTTGATTTGTTGTCCACATTCGAGGTTGCCAAAGGATGATCCCTTTCTATTTTGAGCTCAGGTTAGTATTTAAACTGTGCGCTCAAGAAGCTGAAATTTCTGACTAAATGCTGAAGATTTATGCAGTAGGTTGTACTCATGCTAAAATAGGGTTTTCGTGTTGCTTAACACTTTGTCATGTGTGGTCTCGTAAACGTTGTACCCTCTATGGATTACATTTAACAAGACGGTAAGTTGTGTGAATTAACATTGAAGTACATACCAAATGTTATAGTTGCAGTTGCAGTACAGTTACAATAAAAATATTGACTGAATCAAATGATGTGTCATCCACCTTAAAAGCTATTTTTCTGTTTTCACAGGAAGCGGGGCATGTTTCTTCATATCCAGGACAAAGTGAGTAAAACACAGTATAAATAAAACACAAGCCTGGGCACGAATCAAAACTAAGCAAAATAGAAAGAATAGTTTCACTGGAGATTTAAGGCAGGTTGGAAAGCCCGTTTACACATATATCACAGAGGAAATTTGTACATTTTACTGAGATACAGCAATAAAGTCTTGAATTTTCAAATCTGCATTTAATACATCAAAAAGTCTTTAAAGGATATTCAATTTGATATGGTAGGTCTTAAAGGTGTGGGAGACTTTCGTGAATAATTTTTCATCAAATCTGTAAAACCTCAGTCATAGCCTAAGTATCATGAATCTGTAAGTCTGTCTGTGATTGCTCACCTGAATCTCTTGCATTATGGTGAACAGTTTCGAAGTGCCATCCACCAGAAACAAACCCATGTCTTTACATTCAGAGCCGGGAGGGAACTCGGGCATCTACGGAATTTTTTTGTCGCGATGTGCGCTGCCACTGCAGGGAGGTTCGCGCTGCTGCTGCCACCATGTTTACATCTATAAACTATCCTTTCAAACTGAATAACATGAACAAACTGAGAAAAAAATGTAATTTTAACACTATTCTGCTTTATTTCATCATTTCCACATGTACATTATAACTTACAGATCACAGTGGATCTACAGATACACAAAATATTTAGTAACAGGTGGAATATTATTAAAATTCCATTTCTCTTAAGACATTTCAGGTTGTTCATATTTGTTCAGGTTATTCAGATTTTTTGCGAAATTATACTGTTTTAGTGTAAATACATGAAAACATTTACATTTACAAAGAAAAATTTGGAGTTGTGAGTATTTATAGGTTATTATGAGAATGAATTGGTCTGAATGTGGAACCTGAACTAAAAGGATTGTTAATAACCAGATTTGGCCCCCGGCCCACATGTTTGACACCTGTGCTCTAAACTAAAAAAACAAACACACATGGCACATCTGTAATCTTCAACCTCACCACTGGATGCCGCTAAATATCACACACTGAATGTTTTAGGTGTTAGCAGTTACAGATAAAATGTTGCAGGAGTAGCCGTCGCTCACGAGGTGGAGTTGGTCATTTACAGAACAGATGGTTGATAATTTGAGCCCCATCTCCTGTCCAGATGTTGAAGTGTCCTTGAGCAAGACACTGATCTCTAAGTTGCCCCCAGTGGCTCTGCTGGTTTAATGCCTCATGAAAAATTTGCAGGAATGTGTACTATTGTGACGCTGTGAAACCACTCTTCTCTGTTGCTCATATTTTTTGCTCTTTGAAGCAATGTGTCTACATTAAGTTTTACAGCTGCCCTCTCTATTCTGAGAACTGACCACAAAACGCCAGAGGAAACAGAAACAAGCCTGCAGTTTATCGGACATTTACCCCAGTGAACAGAGCACCAGTCCTGGAGAAGAAAACACACTGAATGTTCCCTCTTTAAAACTTCAAACCCCATATTGTTATGATCTGATGGCCTTTGTCATGTTCAGTCAAACTGAGGCAAATTGCCTTTTCATTTCATGCGATTGTATCTTAGTGACTTTAACCCTTTATAGTTCACTCATAGAAATACTCTGAAATTTAAAATTTCAACCTTAGTGTGTCATTGGAGGACATAACAAGACTTTATTACTTTTGGGAAATTTTTCAAATTTTTTTATTGTCATGTAGAAAATCAAGGTAATTGAAGTTACTATATTTGGTTCCTTGCCCATAAGTGGCAAAAAATAAATAAAAATCCAAGAAGTGTGTATAAAAATACAAGAAAATCACATGTAAGGTAAAAAGAACATTTATTTTAGAACCTTAGACCCCCGTGTGTGCTGGTCCAGAGCCCTGTCCACATCCACATGACCCCTTTGAACAGGGGTGGGCAAAGTTTCGTATGGGGCCACATGGGAAACTTTGACAGTCGTTAAGGGCCATATCAGCACATTTGCAGCTCTCCTTAATATCTCTCTCTCTCTCTCTCTCTCTCTATATATATATATATATATATATACTTTACTATAATACAAAAACAGTAAATGCAACAATACAATAACAAAATGAAAATGTGGAGCACAGAATACAACTATTTAATGAATATTCACAAAAAGACTTTCGAAAATGTGCAAAACCAGCTCCACATTAACTTTAGATGAAAAACTATAAATGCATCCAGCTTTGTTTGTTTGCATATCACAGTTCCTTTTCTTTTTCTTTACCTCTGACTTCGGTAAAGAAAGACTTACAAGTCCATGTCTTGTTAAAAACTCTGCATTCAGAATCAGTCATTCATTTTTTGCCATTAGCTGACATCTTCATGGGCTGAAACTGACCAACAAATCAATCAGTGCATAAGCCTTATGCAAGTACAGAAAGTATATGCGAAAAAAATGGTAAATTAGCAGATCCTTCAAAATAAAAGCAGTGGCGTTGTATTGGTTACGTCTATTATGATGATATATATTTGCATTGACTTTTAATTTGGTAATGACATCATGTGGGCCAGTTAGGGTCAGCTGTCGGGCCGCATGTGGCCCCCAGGCCTTATAATGTCCAGGTCTGCCTTTGAACATCATTCCTTACATTAGTTCCATTAGAGGTGGACCTGACAGACCCTGTAGACCACATTGGACCAGACAGACCCTGTCGACCACATTGGACCTGACAGACCCTGTAGACCACATTGGACCCGACAGACCCTGGAGACCACATTGGACCCGACGGACCCTGGAGACCACATTGGACCCGACGGACCCTGGAGACCACATTGGACCTGACAGACCCTGGAGACCACATTGGACCCGACGGACCCTGGAGACCACATTGGACCTGAGAGTGTTGACTCATTGTCCTCACTGGAACTGTTGCTGTCACTGTCTTGTAATGTGTGCAGAAATGACCAAAAATAGTCACTTGCCTGATAAACGGTTAAGGGCTTACAAAGAAAATTCAGTCTTCACTGGCTCTGATATTATCCCCATACCTGTCATGAAGTCCATGCACAAGTCTCAAAATACTTATTGTTCATTTTAGCAAATGGTCCATTTTATGAGGGTTAGGCTTTCGAGGCCAAACACTGGTGGGTGTAATATTAAACTTTTGCTGATGCAAATGGATCTGATATCCAGTGGTACTGTGTGCCTGACACATGCTTATCTTACTAATGTTTACAGAAGGTTTTGCAGCTGCATTTACTCATCTGTGACCTACAAAAAGTCAGCTAATACGTGTTGCAGTTGAAATTACAGAGTAAGCTGTGTAGTTTTTATGGAAAAAGTATCTGATTGATTTTTAAAATTTTGACAGAACATTTTAGGATTGTGACTGTAAATGTTCAGATGGTGACACGCTGTGGTAACAGTGATACATTAAATATATTTCTTACTTAATATCTCTGTCTGGTCTTTACAGAAACCTGTCACCCCTCCACTACAGCTCCAACACTTCTCCAACACAACTCTTCATCGTAAGTCACTCAGTGCTTCAAAATATAAAAGATGAAAATGTGATTAATCTTCTCCTTCTTCTTCTCCTTCTCCTCCTCCTCTTTCTTCTCCTCCTCCTCCTCCTCCTCCTCCTTCTTTTTCTCCTCCTTCTCCTCTGAGTTTTGTGCATTGCTGAATGTTGTTTGTGTTTTTAGTTTACCTGCAGAGCCACATTCCAGTGAGGTGGAGTGTTCCAGCTCCAGTGACTCTGAGACGAGCTCCAAATCAGAGTCAGACAGTGAGAGTACAATCGAAGAACCACTGCAACCTCTGATGAGCAGCTCTGTGAAAACTGACGTAAGCTATTACTCCTTATTTTAGCTGGATCTGCGCTAACAAAACAGAGCCCTCTTCATATGCATACATGTACACAGCATTGTATTCATATAGTAAGAACTTAAAAAAAGTCACCCTTTCCCTTCATTTCCATAAAGCCAAGTACAGTTACATCTGTTCATTTTAACAGGGACTTGACGTGTATGTTTTGAAATACTTTATGCGCCAAACCTTTTACTCCATTTACACATAGAATTTAGTACTTAGAACACTTCTCTGTTGTTTTAGCCTCCCTGAAAAAAAAACACTTCTGAATGTGGACAGACAGAAATGGAAAACATCATGCAGTCACTTTACTGCAACTGAATCATCACATCCCTTTTCAAAACAATCTTGACTACTCGCTGTTAATTTAACATAGATAATGAAACATAGGAGAGCCTGTCCTTGTAAATATCATAATATGATATCCATTATTGCAGCAGTTTATGACAGTTGCTGTGTCCATTGGCGTTATCAGCCTTCTGATCAACTGATATCGATCTCATGTATATTAGGGTGTTTTAAATCACTGTTTGAAAATTAAAATGTATTTGTGTGGATGCAGTCTTTATGTTTGTATACATGGAAGCTCCTGTTGAATAGACGACTAATAATAACCAGTTTGTTGGTGATCCTTTTTTTAATAATATTTGTTTGTTTTTTTGTAGATGTCTGCTCCAGCAGTGACCCACAGCGACTGGCAGTTGGGGAACTGGATCAGGTCCAACCAACAGAACTCCAGCTCCGATGGCCTTGGAGCTGCACATGCCTCAGAGAGTCCCACCACGCACAAACAGATCCCACCCACACACGGCTTCAAACACACCAGTGTGGATGCGGTCCACCCCACCAGGGAGTCTCAGTCTCAGCTCCCCTCAAACCAAAACCAGTTCAGCGACAACCTCACCAATTCACAGCAGTGCAGCACAAGTTGTCAGGACAGTTATTACCAGCAGAGAAGCCAAAAACCCTCCTCTACTGATCTGAGCAGCTGCACAGGAATCAGGAAATGTTCGGGGAACACCCAGCTTTCAGACCCAGCAAAGTCGGCACTAACAGATAACACTGAAGATGCTCTCAGTGTAAAGTCTGACCAAACCACAACCATACGAGAGAAAGACTCGTGTTTCTCAAAGAGACCTAAGGTAAAAACAAAAACGGGGCGTTGCAAGAAAAGTGAGGATGGCAGTAATACTAAAAAGGACAGTGTAAGGACTGC
This sequence comes from Sphaeramia orbicularis, assembly GCF_902148855.1. Taxonomy (NCBI): domain Eukaryota; kingdom Metazoa; phylum Chordata; class Actinopteri; order Kurtiformes; family Apogonidae; genus Sphaeramia; species Sphaeramia orbicularis. Next base: position 3,666,956 of record NC_043968.1, read on the forward strand.
TAAGCACAGCTCTCTGGACAAAAGGAAGACTGGATCAGAGCCTGGGCACGATGCCTCACCGGTCCAGTGTGGTCATTGTCTATCATGTGGTATGAGATATTCCAAGCCCTGCTCCTGCCCCACACACAGTCTGCTTCCCCCTGACCAGCCGTCCCCTGCCACATCAGTCACATTTAGCTGTAGCAAACCTGAAGCAGAGACCATCTGCCAGAAAACCACCAAGATGCCTCAAAAAATGTGCCCTGAAATCCCCAAATGCTCAGAGCGTACAGCTAAAGTATCCCAGGACAACAGTAAGGCTCCTAGGTCACTGGTGGTGAAGATTAATCTAAAGCTCCTGTCGAGGATCCCCTGTGGCTTTCATCAGGACACACCCAGCAGCACAAAGACACCAGTGGTAGTTGAGCCACATGGAGGAAGTACCGATGTCTGTCTACCACACAAACTCTCCAAAACAAGCTTAAAGACTACACATCCAAATGTGAGAAATATGAGGGTGTTTACATACACAGATGGTGCACATGCACATCAACACATCCTGATTTAATGCAAATGTGTGATTTGTTTGTTCCAGGTGGAGGTAGACAATAAAACTGTTCCCAGGAAGAAACGGCGTCTAGAAAATAAGAGTTCATCATCAGTCACTGTCAGTTTTAAGTAGGTCCCACAAATCCAGAACATGTTGCAATGAAAACTTGGGTTTATGAAGAACATCTAACATTATCTGAGAGAAAATGTCACTGTTTGTCAGTGGCACATATGAATACACCTGTCTGGGATGGTTCAAGCTCTCTGATCCGTGTCACCTACAGAGGTTCCAGTAACCCGTCAGAGGACAGGGAGCAAAAGAAAGCCAAGAAAAAGCACACATCTTTACATCTTACATCGACACCCGGAGGCGCAATGAAGAGAACACAAAGAGAGCAGAAGTCTTGTTCTGGGGAGACCCGAGAGTCTAGTATGGAGGCTGGAAAGAGCCGAGACTCCCACAAGCACAAGAAGAGCTCAGGAAAAAAGACAGAGCACCCCGACTCTGAAAAGGTAACTCAGACTTATGGCTTCAATTACAAACTCTAACATTTCCAGGTTTGATTTAGTTTAAAACGGCACAGTTAATATTTAAAGCAAGACATAAATTACATCCAAATGAACTACTTAAATTGTCCTCAGAAAGAGAAGGAGGATATAATCTACAAGGGAAACTAAATTAAAAATGCATAGTGTCAGAACAACTGAAAAAGGATGTGTTTCAATCACAGGGTAAATTATGGAACAGTCAACCAGATGAATTGAAGTTTATTTTGAACATAAGTAGAAACAAAATACAAAGATGAACAAAAGGCAAAGAGAAACCTGCTGGCCTGTTCTTTTTTTATAGACTGTATATATTATGTAATTTTGGGGTAGGACAATATAAGCTCAGCTTCTTCCTGTACCATTTGGGAGATAAAGCCTTGTTGAGGAGCCACAGTGAGGTAGTTGTACATTGTGTTCTTTTCTTGATTGGCTTTCAATATTGTGGAGTGTTCTGTTTAAATTTGTGGCTTCTCTTTGGCTTTTCATACACCTTTTGTAATTTTGTTCCTACTTGTGTTCGAAATTGGGATGTAAACAATTAATCGACTATCAATTAATTGTCAATAAGAATTTGCTCAATTAAGTTATCGTCATGTCAGTGATGCAAAGTCAGAAATGCCCACTTTTTCTAAACTGCCCGTCTTCAGATCCATTTATTTTATTGAATTTCTCTGCCGAATTTATTGAGTTCTACTCCATAAATGTCATTGCCTGTCTCTAATAGTTCAATAAATCAATCACTTAGGAATATGACATGCTTTTTTCATGAAGTATAGAAACAATATTTAGCTTTTTTTCTTATAGACTCTATTGAAAGAGAAATTCAGGTTCTCAGGAAAATCGCTGCTTATCAATTAATCGTTAATCGATCGATAAGGTCAGCCAACTAATGATTAATGGATTAATCAATAATTTGCATCCCTAGTTTGAAATAACTGTAAATTCAAGCTCATGGCGCAGTATTTCAAGATGCATAGAAATGAGCCAGGGGAGTATTTTTTTCTAGTGTGAAGCTGATCTGACAGTAGATGTTTATATTTTTAATTAAATTAAAGATTAATCTAGGACTTGGAACATACTTGGTCTTGGAATTGGTCTTGATCTCTGCTTGGTCTTATGTCAGTCTCAGACAAAGAGGGTTTTTATTTCAAGACCAGTTAAATCGGGAGCAGAATTATTTGCCTTGTGTTCTCATTTATATCATCAGCCTGTACATGTCTGTGTGTGTTTGAGCTGGTTGGTGTAGAGTGTAGGGCTGTAAGAAAATATTGGTTCTGCAATATATCGTGATATTTCATTTCACAATACTGCATCGATATTAAAAAGTACTGTATCGATATTTTTAGGTATTTATTCAAATGCAGATATGGTGGATTTTCATTTTTTGTTTTTTCTTTATATTTTATTTATTCTTATTTCACACTCTTTTATTCAATAATGTTGGTTCCTTTGTTGGGATTGAACTCAAATCCTGTTCTGATGTTAGTTGTGAACTAATAGAATGTGAACATTTGAACAGGATCTGAAACTGGAATGTCTGTAAAACAGAATTTCAGTTTGAACACAGTTTGAACATTTGGTGATAGAACATTAGATCCTGTTGGGATCAAATACAAATGTGTTTAGTATTTGTGCAGATTTATGATGGAATTCAATTCTTCAAGGAAACAATCATTTCAAAAAAGAAAGAAACAAAAAATTGCCTTTTCAACAGTATCATGATATATCGTGATATATCGTATTGTGATCCTAGTATTGTGATTTGTATCATATTCTTGCTGATACACAGCCTTAGTAGAGTGTGACAGAGAGATGAGCCACTGCTCAGAGACATGGACCCAGGTCTGTAAACTGGATCAGAAGTGACACAAATGCATCACAGACAAAGGTCTTGGTCAGAAATAAGGTTTGTGAGGAAAATTTCCAAAAAAACCCATTTATGTTGCTGTAATGCAGAGGAGACTTATTTGTCTGTTTTTCTGTCTCTACTGCTGTTGTGAAAACAATAATGCCTGATATCAATTAAGGATTAAGTCTTTAACTGTTCCGCCCCAGGGCCCGTTTAGTACTGCTGTTCATTCAGTACCCATCCCTAAATCTATGTATCTGGTTTTGATCTCAGTCCCTCAAATTCTAGGTCTTCTCTTGGTCTTGATGCTCTCTGGTCTTGGTTTTGACTTGGACATGGTTTTACGTACATATTCACATTTTAAATAGACATGCTTTTGCTAATAGTTGTTACCAGTCAATAATAATCACTAATTACTGTTCTGGTAGTTATGAAATGAACTAAAAACTTTTTACAATTCAACTCTGTGTCTACCTTGTAATGGCAGCAGAAGCCTGCGACGGACAGTCTTGCATTGCCGTCACGCTCAGAGCCGACCACAGGAACTCCAAGCAGCAGACCCCTACTCACATTTGAAGACAGGTAAGATTAGTCTAGTCAAGTAGATGAAGCAATGGAAAGAGTTTCCCATTGTATAAAGTGACAACAGTGCTAAAGGGGTCATATTTGCTTTTTTAAACAGAATTCTTCATTTTCCCACATTTCCCTGTGGTCTCCATAAACTGTAAATGCTCTGTTTGGGTCTGAGTTCTTCATTCATTCAGCTCCACAGGTCCATCTTCAACCCTATTTCTGAGTAATGACACCAGAAAGGTCGTTTTGAGCGTTGGCCCTTTAAATGCAAATGAACCACTTCAGGCCCCGCCCCCTCCAGGTTGTTTCCCGTGCTGCTCTGTCCCATTTCTCCGTACTCAGAGAAATGTTCATCGGAAGTCTTGACCTTGTATGTGCAAATGTCCTGACGCAACAAATTAAGCAGGAATTCAAACAGGTTGTAGAAATCCACTCGATTTTTGCCAAAATTAATATAAAGATAGCTTTGCAGCACCTGGAGGGTTCAAATTCAATCTTTTTAAATTATTAGTGTCCCCAAATACACAAATAAATGTACTAAAGACTAATAAAAGTGGGTTTAGCAAAATATGACCCCCTTAAAGTGTAACCAAATATCTTGAAATTTTGGTATTAAGTACATTTAGCCAAATGTTGGTTATACAGGGTGTCCGCAAAGTCTCTTTACAATTTAAAAAATTTATTGCAAAAGTAATTGATGAGAAAAGCAATTAATCAGATTAGTTACATGTACTCAGTGGTTATCAGAGTTTTTAGTCACATTGTGGGATCATGAGCAATTGAGTCATTGATCCAGTTTTGTTCAACGAGAGATCAACTACTTGACCGTTTGACTGAGTATGTGTCACCACAGCTGGACAGTCACTGCTACAGCCAACGTGACAAGAAATCCACTACTGATTAAATGTGCTTTGAGCAACTAATGGTGCCCATACAGAGGGGGATTAAATGAGGCCAAAAACCTCAAAATCTACTTTTCATTTTGTAACCAGAAAAGCACTCGGAGAGCACAGACCTCCGCCGAGGCAGATCAGCCCCCCCCCCCCCCCCCCCCCCCCCCCCCACACACACACACACACACACACACACACACACAAATACAAACACACACAGTTTTCATTCCAAATCCGTCCATAAATGTATGACTTCTCTTGTTATCAGACAAACAGACGAACAAACCCCGATGAAAACATAACCTGGTGGAGGTAACAATGTCCACAGATTTGTCTATTCATTTCTTCTGTAATAAACGTGTTAAATTGTACAGACTTTATGGACACCCTGTATTGTTAACGGCACTTGGAGAATAGATATTGTTCACGTTTCTCCTCATACGGCGTCTTTCTGCTCTAGACAATATCCAGTCAAGCATTACATAAAGGAAGCTAAAAGACTGAAGCACAAAGCTGATGCAGAGGTAGGCTTTCCCTTGGGTTTTACTACATTAACAAATCATTAATTTAATGAGATGACCTCAGTCCATGTATGTGTCCATGTTTTATTACCCCGCCCCCCAAAGGGGAGGCAAGGGGTATTGTTTTTGTTGGTTCGGTTTGTTTCTTTGTTAGATGGTTAACCCTGCAGCAGTGAGGGGTGGGGTTTGTTGTGCCTGACACCACTTGTTTATTTATTTATTTATTTTAATAGTCGGATAAGCTCAGTAAAGTTTTCAACTACCTGGATGCGGCTCTGTACTTTATCGAGAGTGGGAACGCAATGGAAAAAGACCCACAGATCTCACTGTCTTCATACACAATGTTTGCAGAGACTGTGGAGCTCCTCAAGTAAGAACTCACACTCAGTGATACGTGCAATTCTGTACCAGATTAAAAGGATTCATATGTTTTAGAACAGCAGTAGTATATTTCATTAGCCTCATGGCACAATTTCCTCAGTCATATTTTTGGCCAAGCTGTAATATCTGCATAACTGTACTCTCCTAACACTGCTGCTTTATTTTATGCGGATCTGTAATAACTCTGGGCTAAAGTAATTACTCTGGTTTCTTCCTGCTCTACTGCTTCCCTCAATTACATCCTCTGAATCACTTCCCATAATGTGCAATAATCCCTCAAATGTGAATTATGTCCAGTGAGTATAAGCATGCAATGATCTTCTGTCCTGCAGTAACAAGGCACTATTTATTTAGTATTTATCTAAAATACATGTACTATTTTTATATAGACCTGGTTCATAGGTATACATACTGTTAACACTGTTCATAGATACACATACTGTTAATACTGTAAATTGCACCTACTCATATTTTATCCAGTTTTATTTTATATATTTTATTCTACTAAGCTCTATTCTTATGTTACGTTGTTGAATTGTAATTTTTTTTTTAAGTGTGCTAAGACCTTGTGTTTTTTTTGTTTTTTTTTTGGTATACCATTGTGTAAACAATGGACGTTCCATGTTGTGCACTGGATTTTATTAGTTAGTATAGGTAAAGAATCTAAATTTATTACCATATCTTAAAGCAAGTAAAAATCTAAGGCTAGTCTAATAGTAGCAATGCACTGCACTTTAAGTGTCACAGGTGTCTCGACATAGTCCATACATATTATGTACACATATATTTACAGACAAGAATGAGGGTGTTGACGACAGACAAAAAACATAAAATAAAGTATAATTACTTGAAGGCGCACAGCCTTTTTATATTTTCTTATCTTATTTTTTAGTTTTTGTAATTTTATATTTCCTCTATTTTTTTCTGTAGTACTAGTGTTTGTAATATTGCTGCACTGACTGGAGTTGCACTACTAATTTCATTGTACACACAATGACAAATTCTGTTCTATTCTAATCTAATCTGTTCTATTCTATTCTGTCCTATTCTGTTCTGTTCTATTCTATACTGTTCTGTTCTATACTGTTCTATTGTATTCTATTCTGTTCTATTCTGTTCTGTTCTATTCTATACTGTTCTGTTCTATACTGTTCTGTTGTATTCTATTCTATTGTGTTCTGTTCTATTCTACTCTGTTCTGGTCTGTTGTGTTCTACTCTATTCTATTCTGTTTTATACTGTTCTGTTCTATTGTGTTCTGTTCTATTCTATTCTATTCTATTCTATTCTATATCACAATTTGGCCAAAAATATGACTTGGGTAATTATGCTATGAGGCTAATGATGTGTTTGGAGTGTATTTGTGTGTGCAGTGTTTAAAGGTGTGCTGTCATCATCACAGGTTCGTACTGAAACTTTTAAGCTCAGCAGGCAGTTGTACGTCACCCACGGAAAAGGATTTCTTAGCTTTATGGTACGGCCTCCAAATGACAGAGATAATACTGCATAAATATAAATATTGCACCTTTTTATTGTGACTCATGTTGGATTCATGGAAACTCTTCTTTGATGAGAAACACTTGGTTCTATTTTTCAGTTTGAGGTGTCAGTCTCTCCTGCAGATGGCCATGTTTCGCTGCAAACAGAAAACTGCACTCAAGTATTCAAAAACCCTCACTGACCACTTTAACGTAAGTCTGACGGTATTACCAATGTTCTTAACCCTTTAGAGTTCACTCAGAGAAATACGGTCAAATTCAAATTTTAAACCTTAGTGTGTTATTGGAGGATAACAATACTTTATTACTTTTGTGAAACAAAAAAATATATATATTGTCATGTAGAAAACCGAGGTTAATGAAGTTACTATATTTTGTTCCTTATCCATAAGTGGCAAAAAAAATCCAAGAACTATATGTAAAAAAACAAAACAAAAAAACAAAACAAGAAAAAGACATAAGGTGAAAGGAGCGTCTATTTTAGAACATTAGACTAACATAAGTGCTGATCCAGACCCCTGTCCACTGTGAAATTTTTACATTTTCCTATTGTTTTGTAGAAAATCAAGGTCAATTAATTTACCATATTTGGTTCCTTACCCGTAAGTGGCAAAAAAAAAAAAAAAGTACAAGTAAAACACACATAAGGTGGAAGGAATCTGTATTTTAGAACATTGGAACATCGCTTTTACACTGAACAAAAATATAAACGCACCACTTTTGTTTTTGCTCCCATTTTTCATGAGCTGAACTCAAAGATCTAAAACTTTTTCTGTGTACACACAAGGTTTATTTCTCTCAAATATTGTTCACAAATCTGTCTAAATTTGTGTTAGTGAACACTTGTTCTTTGCTGAGATAATCCATCCACCTCACAGGTGTGGCAGATCAAGAGGCTGATTAGACAGCAGGATTTTTGCACAGGTGTGCCTTAGGCTGGCCACAATAAAAGGCCACTCCAAAATGTGCAGTTTTATCACACAGCACAATACCACAGATGTCACAAGTTTTGAGGGAATATGCACTGGTCATGCTGACTTCAGGAATCTCCACCAGAGCTTTTGCCTGTGAATTGAATGTTCATTTCTCTACCATAAGCCATCTCCAAAGCTGTTTCAGAGAATTCATGAAGACTGTGCGAGGAAAATGGTGGTCACACCAAATACTGACTGGTTTTCTGACCCCCCTGGACCACCCAATACAGTAAAAGTGCACATTTTAGAGTGGCCTTTTATTGTGGCCAGCCTAAGTCACACCTGTGCAATAATCCTGCTGTCTAATCAGCATCTTGATCTGCCACACCTGTGAGGTGGATGGATTATCTCAGCAAAGAAGAAGTGTTCACTAACACAGATTTAGACAAATTTATGAACAATATTTGAGAGAAATAGGCCTTTTGTGTACATAGAAAAAGTTTTAGATCTTTCAGTTCAGCTCATGAAAAATGGGAGCAAAAACAAAAGTGGTGCATTTATATTTTTTTTCAGTGTAGAACATTCAAACATAAATGATCCCTTTGAACATCATTCTTTACGTTAGCACCATTACTGCAGGGTACTGAACAAAGCACGGGTGGACCTGACAGACCTTGCAGACCACAGTGGACCTGACAGACCCTAGAGACCACATTGGACCTGAGACTGGTGACTCACTGTCCTCACTGGGACTGTTACTGTCACTGTCGTGTAATGTGTACAGAAATGACCAAAAATAGTCACTTGACCGATAAAGGGTTAATGTAGTCACCTGTATGTGTCTCAGACGACTGAGTATCAGGGTTTTGTTTCTTTTAAATGTCTTTTAGAGTTCTGCACAAGCCACACCGGATCGTTCCAAGTAAGTCATCTAGTCCTCCATCAGGGCTGTATCTGTTTTTCAATTCAATATCTTAATTCATGGTCGTATGTCGTAGTCGATCCACATCTCGGAGCGTATTCCTGAATACACCCTCAATTCCTTGTCCTTTTAGAGGCAAAGACACCCCGTCAACCGTCTCTCCAGCCAACACACCCAGCAGCTCAGGTCCTGGATCCACCCACAGCTCTGCAGGCTGTGTGGTGGGTCCGCTCAGCAGCACCGTGGCCGTTCCCCAGGCCATCGAACAAGTGGCTTTCACCTACGTCAACATCACAACGTTACTGTTAAGCGCTCATGAGCTGTGGGAGCAGGCTGAGGAGTTGGCACATAAAGGCACTGGTAAGAAGATATGGAGGGAAACTGCATATGACTGTCAAAAGGAGCCGGCATTGAGTAGAATATATTTTGAATATTGAGTATATGTACTGTGGTCGCCAAAATTATGAGAACTTTCTGCAAATTTAACCCATAAGGACCCAGTGTTACTTTTCCGGCTGTTGCCAAATGAATTTTTCTCTGTATTTAACTCGGGCTGTGTATTGGCAAGAATCTGGCCATACGATACAAATCACAATACTAGGGTCATGATATGATGTATCACGATATATCATGACATTGTTAAAAAGGCTTTTTTTTTTTCTTTTTTTAAATGATTATTTCCTTGAAGAACTGAATTACAGCAGAAATCTGCACAAATACTAAACATTTTTATTTGATCCCAACAGGATCTAATGTTCTATCACAAAATGTTCCTGTGTTCAAACTGAAATTCTGTTTTACAGACATTCCAGTTTCAGATCCTGTTCAAATGTTCAGATTCTATTTGTTCACAACTAACATCAGAACAGGATTTGAGTTCAGTCCCAACAAAGGAACCAACATTATTGAATAAAAGAGTGTTAAAGAATAATAAATAAGATATAAACAATAAAGAAAACCAAAAAAACAAAAATGAACCTTCACCATATCTGCATTTGAATAAATACCTAAAAATATCAATACAGTACTTTTTAATATCGATACAGTATTGTGAACTGAAATATCGCGATATATTGCAGAGCCGATATTTTCGAACACCCCTATTCTTATACCAGCTCAAATGTGCTCAGAGCTCTTCTGTGTGTCTGTGTTCATATTAAATCAGTCTCAGTGAATCCAAAGGAACTTTGTGTTGGTAAATGACAGTTGTTCAAATGGACAGGATTTCAGTTCTGTTCAACATGTTGATGCTCATATGAACTATGTTTTCAGCTCCAAAATGAACCATTTCAGCACAATTAATGCTATATTTTCATGTCACAAATGGACAAGTTCTATTTGAACTGAACTGAGCTGAAAAACAAATCTTCTGTTCTTTTGGATTCCCCAGTTTTTCTTCCCAGATTCTCTCCTCCATATCACATGTTTTATTTGTACAGGTTCAATCTGGAGTATGGTGCTGATCCATCCTGCTTCTGTTCCACCAATACATACATGAAGAATGGCACACAGCACTGTTTACATCAACACTTTTACAATAGGAAGCATTTTTAGACACAAAGAACAATTCTAGATTGTTCTTTCCTCTTTAGTCTGATGCTAAACTATCCAATAAATAATAGTGCTCCTAGTTTTTGCACAGGGATCATTAGTGTAAACGCTGACATGGCTGCAGAGCATCAGTATGATGGGATCCACAACAACCATGTCACATCCGTCCACTGACACATTTAGTGTTTTTGTGTCAGCTGGGATTGTTTTAGATCCACAATACCAACATTTATGAAGAAGAACACAATTAGCAATAGGAAGTCTAGAAGTTTATTCCTAATAAAGTACTGGGACTGACCAGAGCATCATGGGTAATGTCACGTCCGTCCACCAGCAAAAGTTTTCACATCCACGTGCTATTCCAAATCCAATATTTATGAAAATAGAGCTTCCACTGTCAGAGAATATCAGTAGTCTGTGCACAAATGGATTAGCATTATTTACACACACTTCTGTGACTGTAGGACAACTGTTTTTTGGGGGGTTTTTTGACAAAAATGGACACTCATTTGACCCCCTAAGAAATTTTAGCTGATACACATTCAGAACAATAAGACCTGACGTTGTTGATTAGATTTGAATATTTTGTATAATTTCACTTATGGTCTTAACCCATAAAGAGCCAGTGCTACTTTTGTGCCATTTCCCAAATGAATTTTTCCCTGTTTTTAACCTTTCTTAACTGATTTATCACCATTTATTGCAATATTATTATCTTCTGTTATTTGTATTTTTTTTTTTTTTTTTCAGTCCAAATCAGGTATTTTCCTGCGTTTAATAATGTAGATCAGAATGTCAAACTCATGTTAGTTCAGTTCCACATTCAGCTAAATTTGATGTGCAGTGGGCCGAACCAGTCAAATAATAACAGAATAATATAGAAATAATGTCAACTCCAGACTTTTCTCTATGCTTTAGAGTGAAAAAAGTAAATATACATTATGAAAAGGTTAACATCTACAAACTATCCTTTCAATGTGAATAACATGAACAAACTGAAACAATAAGTGTAATTTGAACACTATTCTGCCTCAGTTTATCATTTCCACATGTACATTATAACTTACAGATCACAGTGGCTCTACAAACACAAAATATTTATTAACAGACAGAATATTGGTACATTGCATTTCTCTTAACACATTTCAGGTTGTTCATATTTGTTCAGGTTATTCACTTTTTTTGTGAAATTATACTTTGTTTTAGTGTAAATACATGAAAATATTTACAAACAGAAACATTCATAGTTGTCATTATATCTCTGTTATTCTGATAGTATTTGACTGGTCTGATCCACTGCAGATTGAATTAGTCTGAATGTGGAACCTGAACTAAAAGGATTGTTCATATCTTCAGTGTAATTTTTGCATTTCACAAATTCATCCCCTGGGCCGGATTTGGCTCCTGGGCCGCATGTTTGACACCTGTGATGTAGATGTTCTCTCGACAGAAGTCCAACTCCCATTTATTCACGTCACCAAGATACATCAGATGACTTCATTTTTACTTTTACTAAGCAACAAAACACTGAGTACTTGTAATGTTGATTTAATGCTCTGACATGTTTCAGGTTTGCTGACGGAGCTGGACTCAGTTGTGGGTCGACTGAGCCTGACGTCGAGTATGAACGCCATGGTCCGTTACACACGACAAGGTCTTCACTGGCTGAGGACGGACGGCCAAAAGGTAAAATGACTCAACAAGCTGCTCCTCCTGCTGGAACAAAAACATGCAGACCCTTCCAGCTGCCTCTCACCCTGTACCTCATGTCAGATGTGGTGACGCCCACCTCAGCCCTTCTTCATGTCAGATGTGGTGACGCCCACCTCAGCCCTTCTTCATGTCAGATGTGGTGACGCCCACCTCAGCCCTTCTTCATGTCAGATGTGGTGACGCCCACCTCAGCCCTTCCTCATGTCAGACGTGGTGACGCCCACCTCAGCCCTTCTTCATGTCAGATGTGGTGACGCCCACCTCAGCCCTTCCTCATGTCAGACGTGGTGACGCCCACCTCAGCCCTTCTTCATGTCAGATGTGGTGACGCCCACCTCAGCCCTTCTTCATGTCAGATGTGGTGATGCCCACCTCAGCCCTTCCTCATGTCAGATGTGGTGACGCCCACCTCAGCCCTTCTTCATGTCAGATGTGGTGACGCCCACCTCAGCCCTTCTTCATGTCAGATGTGGTGATGCCCACCTCAGCCCTTCCTCATGTCAGATGTGGTGACGCCCACCTCAGCCCTTCTTCATGTCAGATGTGGTGACGCCCACCTCAGCCCTTCTTCATGTCAGATGTGGTGACGCCCACCTCAGCCCTTCTTCATGTCAGATGTGGTGACGCCCACCTCAGCCCTTCTTCATGTCAGATGTGGTGATGCCCACCTCAGCCCTTCCTCATGTCAGATGTGGTGACGCCCACCTCAGCCCTTCTTCATGTCAGATGTGGTGACGCCCACCTCAGCCCTTCTTCATGTCAGATGTGGTGACGCCCACCTCAGCCCTTCTTCATGTCAGATGTGGTGACGCCCACCTCAGCCCTTCTTCATGTCAGATGTGGTGACGCCCACCTCAGCCCTTCTTCATGTCAGATGTGGTGACGCCCACCTCAGCGCTTCCTCAGGCTGCACTTCACACCCACTTGCTCTCATCTCATCAGAAGACGGACAAAAGCGTAGCCTTATATTTTGTTGTTAGATGTGCGAATGTCCAAGTAAGCCAAAGAGATCAAAAGCACTTCTTGATTATTTATTTCCACTTTGGTATTTCAGTAGGTCTCTTTTTTTTATATAGAAGGGCTACATCGGACACATTCTAAGGTTGAATTTACTGAATATAGTAGTAGCGCATCATAATGCGTACAAATCAGGGCTATATCGAAAAGGAACATTAACTCAGTTTGGCTGAAAGTGCAGCCAAAAAAATAACCAAAGCAGTGTGAGTCTGTTCCACAAGTGCCATGAGGCGGTAATGATGATGATTGTACAGAGGGGGTTGTGTTTGATCAGGTCCTAGACATATTTAAACTAGAGCCCATATTAGCCATGTCAATCTGTCACTGAGATACATGTGTGTCTCCCATACAAGGGAAGTATACGGTTTATCTGGATATGAACATTAATATTTACATTTCTCAACTGATTTCAGTGCATCATTTGTTGACTTTTTAGCCCAGACTTATTATGAAATATCTGGGTTTAAAAATTAACTTTTTTCTTCCCCACATTGATGCACTGGAAAAAATCTAAATCTGACCAAGTGTGTTTTTCTCATTTCTAGTCCAAATATGTCATCACATTTAAAATCAGACATAATCACCTAAAGAGGAACTTTCCAGTGAGATATATGAACTGATTTTAAGACAACAGATTTGAAAATCTGAGTTCAAGAAATCCTACCAAGATAATTTTCACTTGTTCCATTGGCAGATTTTTTTCAAGCAAAATAATCTGCCAATGGAACAAGTGAAAATTATCTTTTGATGATTTATCACCATTTATTGTAATATGATCCTCTGTATTTTGTTTTTTCAGTGACAATCAGGTTTTTTCCTATATTTAATTTACTGACCAGGAAGATATTCATAAAAGCTCAGTTGAAGGTTATTTTGTAACATGTTTTATTTTTGCTTGAATTAAGCAAAAAAAAATCTTGAATTAAGCAAAACAAAAAAATCTGCCAATAGAACAAGTGAAAATTATCTTGGTAAGATTTCTTGAACTAAGATTTTCAAGATTTATTGTCTAAAAATCAGTTCTTATATCTCAGTGAAAAGTTCCTCTTCAGGTGATTCTGTCTGATTTTAAATGTGATGAGATATTTTGACTAGAAATGAGAAAAATACACTTGGTCAGATTTAGATTTTTGCAGTGTAGACACAGAACATCAAGTTAAGGTGGTGTTTAAGCAGAAAAAGCATGACTGTATTTACAGGGTAAATCTGACGCTCCAGAACAGCGGAAACACTGGGGCGTGTTCAAGCAACCAATGTGGCGTCTAGACAACTTTTGTCCAAAATTCTGACATTACAAATACATTTTCTTATCAGTCTTTCTTGTAATTATAGAGAGGCTGAATGGAAAAAGCCCTGAAACACTAAAGACTGCGCAGAAGTATCATTCCCACATTTCGCAGCTGATTTTATTTCTATTAAAATTATGTAATTTTCATTTAATTCTTATGTTTTAGGATAAAAAATTGGTTTGATTTGGATTCAGGGATTCTGTTTTTTTTTTTCTTTTTTTTTTTAAATTGACATGGTTTTTCCTCACAAAAATCCTTGTCACAGAGGGCAGCGGCCATTTTTGATCACATAAATGTGTTTTTTTGTCCCCCCCCCCCCCCCATTTTTATTAAGTGTGATGGCGTGACAGCCTGATGTTTACGTTTGAAGTCAAATCTACATCAGCTGTTGCATCAGAAACACAAAGCAGCCAATGGAGGCGCTCTACCTGTGCAATATTTAGATGTATTAGATGAGGGGGGGTCCAAACTCACTTTAGTTCAGGGGCCACATGCTCTCAATATGATCTGAAAGGGGTCAGAGCGGTAAAATAATAACATAATAACCTGTAACTAATGTCAACTCCGAACATTTCTTTGTGTTTTAGAGCGAAAAACGTAAAATTGCACAATGAAAATGTTTACATCTGACAACTATTCTTTAAAAAATGTGAATAATATTGAAATTTATTCCGAAAAATCAGTGTAATTTTAACATCATTCTGCCTCAGTTTCTCATTTCCACATGTACATTATAACTTACAGATCACAGTGGATCTACAAACGCACAAAACATTTAATAGCAGGCAGAATATTGTTAATATTCGACTTCTTTTTAGACATTTCAGGTTGTTCATATTTGTTCAGGTTCTGCACTGTTTTGTGAAAGGATAGTTTATAAATGTAATAATGTCATTTTAGTATTTTACTGGTCTGACCCACATGGGATTGAATTGGGCTGAATGTTGCCCCTGAACTAAAATGATATGTTCTTTAATATCTTAAGTGTCATTTTTTGCATTTCACAAACTCATCTCACGGGTGGAATTGGACCCTTTGACTTTTTCCACACTAAAACTGAGTATTTTGGATTAAGACAGGGGCGTCAAACTCATTTTAATGCAGGAGCCACATTCAGCCCGAGCAGACCAGTAAAATAATAACCCAAGAGTTTCCCTTAGTTTTAGTGTGAAAAAATTCAAATTACATTATGACAAACTCATGTTATTCCAGGGGCCACATCCAGCCTAAAATGATCTGAAGTGGACTGGACCAATAAAATCATAACAATGGAAAAAAATAAAATTACATTATGATAATGTTCACATCTACAAAGTTTAATAAAAAAAAACAATCTGAATAACATGAACAACCTAAAATGTCTGAAGAAATACAGGTGCAATTTTAACACTATTCTGCCTCTGTTTATCATTTACACACATGCATTAAACTTACAGATCCCAGTGGATCTACAAATGCACAACATATTTAATAACAGGCAGAATATTGGTAAAATTGCACTTTATTCTTTTCAGACATTTCAGGTTGTTCATATTTGTTCCGATTATTGAAATGTTTGTGAAAGGGTAGTTTATAAATGCAAACATGTTCATGTAATTGAACATTTTTATACTAAAACAGAGAAAATGAGGCATTGTCATTATTTGTAGGTTATTATAATGATATTTTACTGTTCTGATCTATTTTATAACAAATTGGTCTGTATATGGAACCTGAACGATAATTATTTTTGACATCCTTGATTATTAATATCTTCAGTCTAATTTTTTTATCTAACAAATTTATCCCATGGGCCTGATTGGACCCTTTGGCGGGCCTGTTTTAGCCCACGAGCCGTATGTTTGACACCAGCGTCTTAGGACAAATAAGTGCAATTTCAACAAAATTATGTTTTGGTTTATTATTAACACAACTTACAGATCACCATGAATCTATTATTTTGTTAAAATTGAGGTTTGTTTGTTTTGTTTTTTTTTCTGAAAACATTTCAGGTTCATATTTGTTCAGTTATTCACGTTTTACTGTGAGGATAGTTTGTAAATGTATTTTCATAAAACCCTTGCCTGTTCATGTCTTTAGTGTAATTTTTTCCTTTTTTTCGTCCTGCGGGCTGTTGTTTTTTTTTTTGTTTTTTTTTGGCCCCTGGACCATATGTTTGACACCCCTGCCCTAAACTGTCACTTCACTTATTTATTTTTTTAGATCGTCATAGTTACCAGTCAGTGGATGAGATGTCACAGGAAGTTATCTGTTTCTGTGACAGTTTAGACCAGTTTAGACCAGTTGACCCCCTTTGCAGATCATGTGTTTGGATCTTCCCTCTTTGGTTCAGTCCTCTTACCCAGGGGTGTCGGACTCGTTTTAGTTCAGGGCCCACATCCAGTCTAATATAGTCTGATGTGGGCCGGACCAATAAAATAAACAGTGAAAAAGTCAAATGACATGATGGAAAGGTTTACGTCTACAAACTGTCCTTTAAAAAATGCAAATAACATCAACAACCTCAACATTTTTGAGAAAAATAGGTGCAATTTTAACAATATTATGTCTTTGACTAAAACAAAAGGAACATTTTGGAGTTGTCAGTATTAGTAGGTTCATGTGGTCATCTTCTACACGTCTAACCCAAATGAGACACAAGTAGGCCTTTGTAGGCCTTTGTAGGCCTTTGTACGGCCCTGAACTAAATTGACTGATTCATGTCTTCAGTCTAATTAGTGCCTTTCATGAAATCATCCCACGGCCCTGATCGGACCCTTTGGGGGGCCTGTTTTGGACCCTCTGGTGGGTCTGTTTTGGACCCTTTGGGGGGCCTGATTGGACCCTTTGGGGGGCCTGTTTGGACCCTCTGGTGGGCCTGTTTTGGAACCTTTGGGGGGCCTGATTGGACCCTTTGGGGGACCTGTTTTGGACCCTCTGGTGGGCCTGTTTTGGACCCTTTGGGGGGCCTGTTTTGGACCCTTTGGGGGGCCTGATTGGACCTTTTGGGGGGCCTGTTTGAACCTTTTGGGGGGCCTGTTTTGGACCCTTTGGGGGGCCTGATTGGACCTTTTGGGGGGCCTGATCGGACCTTTTGGGGGGCCTGATCGGACCTTTTGGGGGGCCTGTTTTGGACCTTTTGGGGGGCCTGTTTTGGACCCTTTGGGGGGCCTGATCGGACCTTTTGGGGGGCCTGTTTTGGACCCTTTGGGGGGCCTGATCGGACCTTTTGGGGGGCCTGTTTTGGACCTTTTGGGGGGCCTGTTTTGAACCTTTTGGGGGGCCTGATCGGACCTTTTGGGGGGCCTGTTTTGGACCTTTTGGGGGGCCTGTTTTGGACCCTTTGGGGGGCCGGATCGGACCTTTTGGGGGGCCTGTTTTGGACCTTTTGGGGGGCCTGTTTTGAACCTTTTGGGGGGCCTGATCGGACCTTTTGGGGGGCCTGTTTTGGACCTTTTGGGGGGCCTGTTTTGGACCCTTTGGGGGGCCTGATTGGACCTTTTGGGGGGCCTGTTTTGGACCTTTTGTGGGGCCTGATCGGACCTTTTGGGGGGCCTGTTTTGGACCTTTTGGGGGGCCTGTTTTGGACCTTTTGTGGGGCCTGATTGGACCCTTTTGGGGGCCTGTTTTGGCCCCCAGGCCACATGTTTGACACCCCTGATCTTAACTGTGAAGTCATAAGAGAAGAATGGGACAGTGATGCAATCATTAGAGGCGGGTCTTTCCTTCTGTCTGATGGTGGATGCGTCTCATTGGCTGTTCAGTCGACTGTCACTCATCTGATAGAAAAAGTAGCATATTTTTCATTTGTTTTTGCACCAGTGAGCTACGTTCCCGTTCGCTTTTCCTAAATATCGTGTCTACTGCGTCCGTGGGATTATAGCTCACCAACAAAGGGCACTTTTTTCCAGTGTTTGTAGTTTGATTTCAGTGTGTTACCGTTTGACTGACAGGACCACCTGTCCAAACCAGCAGGACTGTCCTCACCTTTACGCTTATTTATTCATACTTTGCAATATCGCATGAGTTTTGTCTGATTTTTTTTTTTTTTCTGTGGTGTTGACATAGTTATCAGAGGAAAACTAATGAAAGGAACACTGATTTAAAGCGGCACATCCAAATGTCTGTCTTGTACTAATTCAGTTCTGTTCAGTTTCCATGAGGAGCAACAAAGTGTCCGTGCCTTTTCTTTTTCTCACATTAATGAAGCGATCCCTTCTACGTAAATAGCGACACCGTGACGTGGGTTTTTTCTGTTTTTACACATTTTGGGCTCTTGAACAGACTGTTGGACATATGATCTTTAGAGTTCTTGGCCACAGATGTTTCACCGCCTTGGAGTTGGAACCCGTTTTGGGCGTGTAAACATTCACAGGTACAACTCCATCTCTACGTCGTTCGTGTTTCTCGTCTTTTTTTTTTTTCCAACCTGTGGCTTTATTTCCACCATATTTGCTCGTCGGTGCTTCATTTATTAATTCATCTTCAACAAGTGTTCACGTTTACTTCTTGCAAAATGTGAAGGATGATTTTTTTTTTATTTTGTGAAATATGTAAAGAATTTGTGTTGCAGTGTACAGAGATGAATAAACACCTGAAATAAATTGTTTTTATTTATTTATTTGTACAATTACTCCATTTGATACATAATACACAATGTTCAGTGAATTACTTCATAAAAACCTGTATCACGTTTAGGGATGTAACGATTACCGGTATAACGATAAACCGCGATAAAATTCCCAATGGTTAGTATTACCGTTTAAATTCTAATTATCATTATAACCGTGTTTGATTACCACACTTTGAAAACTCACGGTACTGCTCATTTCCTGGACAAGCAGCAGCATTCCAGGCGAGCATGCCAGTTTACACTGTCTATGAAAAAGAAACTCCAACAACTCCAACTTGATCTGTAAAATGCTCCAACAGTGTCCATAAGGTTCCATCTGTAATGCACATTTGTATGTTTGATGTTTACATGGTTTACATGTTTCTGCAACAGAAAGTACATTGTGCCTATTATGTTGTTTTTTCTTTAAATACAACTTGGTTAAATTATTTCAGTGTGCATATAAGTACTTCTTTAACACAATTTCAACAATACCGCGATAATAGTAGTAACCATGATAATTTTAGTCACAATAACCGTGATATGAAATTTTCATATCGTTACATCCCTAATCGCGTTACATAACACTTGTTGCACTGGTAGAATGTAAGAGTAAAATTATGATTTTTTTAATCCTTTTTCATACATCTTATATTTATTAGTTTATTACAATATGTACAAAAGATTCTTGGAACAACAGGCCTGCTGCACCAACTACAAAGAACCAACTGCACTGATGTTTTCGCTTCATTTGAGATTTGTCAAAAAATATTAGGTTGTGGATTTTTATTTACTTGCATAACACAGGATTTCACTTTTTATAATTATTTTTTAATTGCTGTGTAAAGCATCACAGTTTCTTCAATAAATTAATGCTGCAGAAAGTGACGAGTAACTCTTCACACACTTGAAGCTGCTGAGAGTCGTCATCATGGCGTCGACACGTGAGTCGACTAAATGCATATTTTTGAAATGTTTCTATTGATTGTTGAAGATAAGTATGATGTTTTTATTTTTTTGGTTTTTTTACTCTTCACCTATAGCACTATCTCCATTTCAGAACATTTTTTTCTTTATCTTTCGACCATTCTCTGATCTGGTCTTTTCTTTTCAGGTTGTTTGTGGTTTTTAACCCATAAAGACCCAGTGCTACTTAAGAGAAATATTTTGCAACTGTCACTTAAGTGCCTTGTTACCATTTATTATAATATTGCATTAAATGTAATATGCATTTTGCAGTTTTTCGGTGAAAATTATGTATTTTCCTATATTTAATTTTCTGATTGTGTAGCTGTTCGTAAAAGCTCAGAGTACAGTTGAGTTATTACATCAGAAACATAGAAAACTGAAAAAAAGTGACTTTTTCATCATTAACTGAACATTAACCCAGTGTGTCCATCCACTGTCACTGATCCAACTCCATGGGTTTGACTGGAGAAGCAATGTTGGAGAAGATGACGGTGTTTCCACGGTAACCACGGAGCCTCTGAACGTCCAAATATGGTCATATCTGATGACCATGAAAAGATGAAGAACTGTATTTACACCAGTTATTGCCATGGACTGACAGGATTAGTGGATGAACAGGTGTTAAATACTTCAGATCAGTGGATGGTTTTGGTCGTCGGGGGCTTTTTGGGTCGTTATGGGTTGCAGGGATTAGCGCTGAGTTTAGATTCTTTGGCTGTTTTTCAAAACACATGAATAAAAAAAAAACTTTGGAAGGTTGAATGGTGGAGTTGGTGAATGAGGCCCAGCGTTATCAGTGGTTTATTCCAAAAACAGACTCAGTGGATGAACTGTACAACACCTGCAGGACGTTTCAGGTTCATGTGTCCGACTCTCCGGGGAAGTTGGGGTTGGAGAAGGCGGGCTGCAACAGAACAGTGACACAACTGAGCATGTGCAAACAACAAACAGTTTACAAACACAAACAAACAAATGACTTTTACAAAATACAGAGAGGAACAGGGCTTAAGGGGGAATCTGGTCCTTTTTCATATGTGCTGATAATATCTACTTTAAATATGCATATATGAATGTATTATTCCCATAGTACTATAGAGAATATTATATGTATTTATATTACTTATGTATGTGTGTTTGTGGTTTTTTTGTTTTGTTTTTTTAGTTTTTATTAATATCTGGTTGGATAAGTTGTAAATGGGTGTTATCATATTAGTGTATATAGAAGAAAAGGATGTGTGATATTGTTATACTGTTATTATTCATACAAAGTAATTGCTATGTAGTGATCATAAGGAATAATAATAATAATAATAGTAATAGAAATAGCTTTATTTCTATAGCACCTTTAAAAACCAAGTTTACAAAGTGCTTTGACAGACAAAGCAGAAGGACACAACAGCAGGATACAAGATGCAAGTAAAGACACTAGAACAGAAAACACAATAAAAGAGATGTGGACGCAAACGCACAAACATGACACTGAACAAATGAAGGGAGTCAGAGAGAACACGACGCTGTCAAATCAATGTCAAAATAAAGGAGTGAGATAAAACAGCATCATGTATGAGAAGAGAAATGAAAAACCAAACAGGATACAATTCAAATGTAAACAATGAAAAGGGACAGACGCCACAAAAAAGCAAGTCCAGAAAAATGTGTTTGAAGAAGTGATTGAAAAGCTGTGTTCTGTCCTGGGGGAGGCCGTTCCAAAGTGGGGGGGTCCTGATGGAAAAGGCCTGGTCCCCTTTAGCTTTAAGCCTGGACTTTGGAACAGCCCCCCCCCCCAGGATGGCCCAGGCCCATTCAGGCTTTAACACAGTTCTGCCCCCCCCCCCCGCCCCCCCCCCAGGATGGCCCAGGCCCAGTCAGGCTTTAACACAGTTCTGCCCCACCCCCCCCCCCCCCCCCCCCCCCAGGATGGCCCAGGCCCATTCAGGCTTTAACACAGTTCTGCCCCATCTCCCCCCCCCCCAGGATGGCCCAGGCCCATTCAGGCTTTAACACAGTTCTGCCCCATCCCCCCCCCCCCCCCCCCCCCCCCCCAGGATGGCCCAGGCCCATTCAGGCTTTAACACAGTTCTGCCCCACCCCCGCCCCCCCCCCAGGATGGCCCAGGCCCATTCAGGCTTTAACACAGTTCTGCCCCATTTTAAAGTCATTTGGAAAAAACCCACAGGAGCCGACGGAGGGAACCAGGACTGGGCTGATGTGAGCGCATCTGTGCACAGCAGCACAAGGAAAGTACCCACGTTTGGACTTCTGCCCACTCCTTTTCAAGCATGTACAATTTCATTTTATTCATTTATTCATTCATTTATGTATGTATGTATGTATGTATTTGTTGTTTGTTTGCTCATCAGTCATTTCTGTACCAGTCCTCCTATTTTGTTGGTTGATTTTTGTTTTGATTTCACTGTCGACATGTTCCAAATTAAGATTTCATTCATTCATTCATTCATTCATCCGTTCATTCATTCATTCGTTCATTCCTTCATTCACTCGTTCATTCATTCGTTCATTCCTTCCTTCATTTGTTCATTCCTTCATTCACTCGTTCATTCATTCGTTCATTCCTTCATTCACTCGTTCATTCATTTGTTCATTCCTTCCTTCATTTGTTCATTCCTTCATTCACTCGTTCCTTCATTTGTTCATTCCTTCCTTCATTCATTCCTTCATTCACTCGTTCATTCATTTGTTCATTCCTTCCTTCATTTGTTCATTCCTTCCTTCATTCGTTCATTCCTTCCTTCATTCATTCATTCCTTCATTCACTCGTTCCTTCATTCGTTCATTCCTTCCTTCATTCATTCATTCCTTCATTCACTCGTTCCTTCATTTGTTCATTCCTTCCTTCCTTCATTCACTCGTTCATTCACTCGTTCATTCACTCATTCATTCCTTCCTTCATCCGTCTCCAGGCTGATTGGACACTCACCACCTCCACTCTGCTGTTATTGGTCGGTCTCTGTGGGAGGTTCAAGCTGCTCAGTTTGTATCCGCGGACGTTGAAGACGTAGTACAGCAGTCCGACCACCAGGCCGACCATCACCACGGCTCCGATGATGGCGCCGGCTATGACCCCCCCATCTGAACACACACACACACATCAGTACGTCAGCACATCAACATCTAAACATCACCAGAAAAAACCTGGAAAACCTGGAAAACCCGCCAAAATGAAGAACTGGTCTCGTTAGCGTGCTAGCGTAGTAGGCTCAGTCCTGTTTTTGGCCAAACGGGGACGAGTGCAGAACTCGGGCCCTGAATGGAGTTCTGGTGCAGAACGGTTTTAACCCGACTGCTGCCGGTTCTGCTTAGTGTGAAGGACACAACTAGGACACAACTAGGACACAACTAGGAAACAACTAGGACACCACTAGGACACAACTAGGACAGAACTAGGACACAACTAGGATACAACTAGGACAGAACTAGGAAACAACTAGGACACAACTAGGATACAACTAGGACACAACTAGGACACAACTAGGATACAACTAGGACACAACTAGGACACAACTAGGACACAACTAGGATACAACTAGGACAGAACTAGGAAACAACTAGGACACAACTAGGATACAACTAGGACACAACTAGGACACAACTAGGATACAACTAGGATACAACTAGGACACAACTAGGACACAACTAGGACACAACTAGGATACAACTAGGACACAACTAGGACACAACTAGGATACAACTAGGACACAACTAGGACACAACTAGGATACAACTAGGACACAACTAGGATACAACTAGGACACAACTAGGACACAACTAGGACACAACTAGGACACAACTAGGATACAACTAGGACACAACTAGGACACAACTAGGATACAACTAGGATACAACTAGGACACAACTAGGACACAACTAGGACACAACTAGGACACAACTTGGACACAACTAGGATACAACTAGGACACAACTAGGAAACAACTAGGACACAACTAGGATACAACTAGGACACAACTAGGACACAACTAGGACACAACTAGGACACAACTAGGATACAACTAGGACACAACTAGGACACAACTAGGACACAACTAGGATACAACTAGGACACAACTAGGACACAACTAGGATACAACTAGGATACAACTAGGACACAACTAGGACACAACTAGGATACAACTAGGACACAACTAGGATACAACTAGGATACAACTAGGACACAACTAGGACACAACTAGGACACAACTAGGATACAACTAGGACACAACTAGGACACAACTAGGATACAACTAGGATACAACTAGGACACAACTAGGATACAACTAGGACACAACTAGGATACAACTAGGATACAACTAGGACACAACTAGGAAACAACTAGGACACAACTAGGATACAACTAGGACAGAACTAGGACACAACTAGGAAACAACTAGGATACAACTAGGATACAACTAGGACACAACTAGGAAACAACTAGGACACAACTAGGATACAACTAGGACACAACTAGGATACAACTAGGACAGAACTAGGACACAACTAGGACACAACTAGGATACAACTAGGACACAACTAGGAAACAACTAGGACACAACTAGGATACAACTAGGACAGAACTAGGAAACAACTAGGACACAACTAGGAAACAACTAGGACACAACTAGGACACAACTAGGATACAACTAGGATACAACTAGGACACAACTAGGACACAACTAGGATACAACTAGGACACAACTAGGACACAACTAGGATACAACTAGGACACAACTAGGATACAACTAGGACAGAACTAGGACACAACTAGGATACAACTAGGACAGAACTAGGAAACAACTAGGACACAACTAGGAAACAACTAGGACACAACTAGGACACAACTAGGACACAACTAGGATACAACTAGGACACAACTAGGACACAACTAGGATACAACTAGGACACAACTAGGAAACAACTAGGACACAACTAGGATACAACTAGGATACAACTAGGACACAACTAGGACACAACTAGGACACAACTAGGAAACAACTAGGACACCACTAGGACAGAACTAGGACATAACTAGGAAACAACTAGGACACAACTAGGACACAACTAGGAAACAACTAGGACACAACTAGGACACAACTAGGACACATTTGGTTGGATTTCATCTCCCTTGATGACCAACATAGTGCCCCCACCCCCCACCCCCCCCCACCCCAGTGGAAGAGCCCTGTGGACTTCAGCTTCTCTGTCAGTATTATACGTCATCCACACGGGGGCGCTTTAGGTACAAATCACTTTTTGGAACATAAATCTTGAGCACAAAAGTTAGAGTTAGGGCTTAGTTAAGGTTAGGGTTAGGATTTGGTTACATTAGATTAGATTACATTACACTGGATTACATTACATTACATTGAATTGGATTCCATTGGATTAGATAGACTTGTATGGAGGGTTTGGGCAGAGCCCTCAGGAACTGGAGCCTGAAGTGTGGTGGTACCAGCAGTGGACCTGGATGTGAAGGAGCGGTGTGGGACTGACACTTACCGTCGGGGGTGGTCGGTGGGCCGTCGGTGGGAATAATCGGAGTTCCTTGGGCATTGGTTGAGTAGACTGTAAAAGAGCGAGAGCAGAGGCTGTTCATGTGTTCATCCTGTCCACGTGTTCTGACCACTTCATCTGAACTAGTGCTGAAACCAACGCTGCGGAGATCGCAGTTCTCTACGCTTCGACGGAACATGAAAACCATAAACCCTTACACTGACGGTGTCGACATGCGAAGCCTCTCTTCTGCAGGCAGTTGTTGTCGTTCCAGTGTCCGTCGGGGTACATCTCCACACAGTT